>NW_022196895.1:85526520-85549786 GCF_008632895.1 Mastomys coucha
CTGTCCATTGCAGAGAGTGGGGTATTGAAATCTCCCACTACTATTGTGTGTTGTGTAATGTGTGCTCTCACCAGAGACTCCGGGTCAAGCCATAATTAGTTTTTGAAAAAGTGAGTAAAAACCTTTGTTCAATGGATCACAATGAAAATACATTTGGAAAATTTAGAATTAGGCAGTATAAAATATAGCATTAAATTAGGGGACTTCATTTGAATTTTTAGATATGACCCTAAAAGTACCAACAAATTTAAAAGCAGACAATATAGAACCTCTCAAACTTTAATAATTTTCATTTAGTTAAAAAAAGTAACACAAAATGAGATGGTAAATTTGTAACTTATAAATATTTAGGTGATAAAGATCTAGTAATGAAACTGAATGAAGAAGTTTTACATTTCAATAAGAACATATTCAGTGTTGTTAAGACAGCTATCTTCCTCACACTAATCACAGATTCTACTTCATCCTGGTCATAGTCCTATGAGACTTTTATGGGAACAGAAGTTGCCAAAAATACTAAAGTTATATGTAAATGTAAGGATAAAAAATTGCTAATGTGAAAAAAATTACCAATGTGATCTTGAACAAGAAGACACAATTTGAAGATTTCTTCTTCAAATTTCATAATGTCACAAACTATATCAAATAAGAACTGTTGGCATCTGACCAATGGTAAATTTGTACATATGCCAAGTCCATAGATAATCCAGAAATCAACTTTTAGTTTATCCTCAGTTATTTTCAACATAAGTGCCAAGATATGTAAATAGAAAAATAACATTTATAACAAATGGTGGCAGGGCAACTGGATATCCACCTGTAAAAGAATGAATTTGGAGAGCTTTTTGATACCATGCATAAAGTTCAACTCGAAATCAACACAAGGCTTTAATACCAGAGATAAATATTTTATCATAGAGAAGCAGACTCTCTTATTATTGGTCAGTTATTTCTTAGATATGATTTCAAAACATAGGCACACACAAAAAGATTAACTTTACTAAAATTAGTCAAAATATTCATTCAGATCAGCATTAAAAATGACAAAGTAATAGAATGTAGGAAATATTGTAGTTTATGCATTTAATAAAGGACTTATACAAGGAAAATGTTGAATTTTTAAAACACAATTCTAAAAGATAAATAATCCAATTCAATAAGAAGAACTTGAACAGACCTTTCTTCAATGGGGATGCATAAGTGGGCACTGATTATATCATAAAATTTTTATCATCAGTAGGCACAGAGATACTGGAAATTTAGTCCATGATGCAGCAGTGATCCATTTATGATCAATGCCTAAAACAAAATGGTAGGGAGTTTTGATAAAGACCATCTAAATGGAAATTCTTATGTATTGTTTCAGGATAATAGAATATGGCAGAGTCCGTTTTGAAAACATTCTATGCATTACTGGAAATTTAAACAAGTAATTACTGTAATACCCAGGAGTTTCTTTCCTGCATATAAAGCCAAGATAACAGCATTATGTGCCAATAACCACAAAACAGAGTTCTTAAGTATGTAAAATGAAAATGATATGTAAAAGTAAATAGAAGTCATAATGACTTATAGCAAGGTTATATTCACTAATTGAGACGTTGTTCATTTGAAAATGTAAAAATATACTTTATAAGGTTTCATAATATGCAGAAAAATAAAAAATATGATCAGAAGTACTAAATAATCATATAATTGGATGTATAATACCTATCAAATGATCATCAAATCTATCTATAATTTAAAATTTTGTGTAAATTAATGAGTAAAGAGACATGGTTTGAATAACTTAACATAGCAAGGAATCAGAAGCATGATATCTATAAATGAAGAGTGTAAGGACTCTGTGAGTATGAATCTGTGAATGACTTGTGGTAGAAAAGGTGTACACTGGGGGGAAAACTGTAAATAAAAGTGAACTCGCACTCACATACATTGTGTGTAGATATAAGTATTTCTTGTTTTGTTTCAATTTCTGGTTGATATAATTAAAAAGAGGAATTTATTTAATTTCCTGACAGATGAGGTTGTATAAAGCAATTAGTTTTATTTTTGTCATACATACATATTAAAGAAAACAGAACCTTTTGTTCTGAAGTCACTTTTCTAATTACACAGATATCTGAGCATTTCACCAGGGATTGATCTTCTTACTATAATACCATCAGAAATACTGGTGTAGCATCTGTATATCAGACACATGAATAATCTGAATTGGATAAGAAACTATTAGAAAATACCAACTAGACATTTGTTTATTGATAAGTTGTGCCTACCTTTGAATGAGGGTTAGCCAGAGGTGACCAACAGAATATTCTAAAAACCAAGATGTAAAGGTTAAGGGGATCTCAGCATGGACTGAATTTAGACAAGGCTACCAGAATCTACTCTGCCTAACTTTTAGTGAAAATTTACGTAGTGTAAGATATCTAAGGTTTGGCATTGAAAAAGAATCATGCTTTTATGTCTGAAGAACTCACATTCATGCTTACAATACAGAAAATATTGTAAATGAATAATGACATGTAATAGTAGTTTCTGTGAACAAAGCATATAAAGGAAGATGATGATTGTGGAACAAAGATTCTTATTCTATGAAATCAGATGTTGCCGCCCCTCCATCCAGCGGAAATAAGGAGGCAACAACAAGCTCTTCTCCAAGCAATTTATTCAGGAACCTTCATTTTTGCTTCTTCTCTAGCTAGCTTCTTACTCTTTATTCTACTAATCCTAATAATCTCTCTAGCTCTCTAGCTAAAAGGAGTAGAGAGAGGGGAAATTGCAGTCAGAATATAATATATGAGAGACAAATAAATAATAAAGTAAATGAATTAGATAGACATTTACAGAAATGGAAAAGACCCCAAATCTCTGATGTTTAATGTTCTTTTTAAATGCTAAATTGTTCAGAGCCATTATATTCTCAGACAAATTAGGTACTAGATTCTGAAATCTTTTTATAAAAATATTTTTTTGCCCAGCAGTGGTGGTGCATGCCTATAATCCCAGCACTTGGGAGGCAGAGGCAGGTGGATTTCTGAGTTCAAGGCCAGCCTGGTCTACAGAGTGACTTCCAGGACAGCCAGGGCTACACAGAGAAAGACTGTCTCGAAAAAAAATTATTAATTTTAAAGGAATTTTTACAATATTCTTTGATTACATTTATTCATATCTCCAACATCTCTCAGATTCAGCCCCATCTCCTTTTTATTTAATCTACATTCCTCCTTCAAACAAATCTACCTGAAAGTACACTTACAAATAAGTATAGAAGTGTGTCTACTAGGTTATTCCAAATTGGCCAAATTTAAAATTAATTAACCATAATACTGGCTAGTGAAAAATTAAGTTTGACTGTCTTAGTTGCTTTTCTTCTTGTGATAAGACGCTATGACCAATGCAACTTATATAAGAAAGAATTTAATTTGGTTCATGGGTTCAGGGATTTAGAAGGGCATAGATTCCATCATGTCAGAGTGGACTCAAGGCAACAAGTACATCTGAAATCTTACATTAAGTAGGAGTCAGAGAGAGTACACTGATAATGGCACAAGTTTTTGTTGGTTGGTTGGTTTGTTGAGTTTGTTTAACCTCTTTAAAGCCTTCCCCTAATGATGCACATCCTCCAACAAGGCCATATCTCCTATCCTTCTCAAATGATTCCACTAACCAGGGATCAAGAATTTAAACATCTTAAACAATTGTGACCATTTACTTTCAAACCACATTTGACTCCCTAGTTCTATTTGGAGAATGGCCATTTCATAATGAAAAATATGTGTAGTACAACTTAAAAAAACCTACATAGTCTTTCTGGTACTATATAGTTTAAAAGTCTAAAGTTCAAAATTGCATACTTATGATTATATATATATATATATATATATAAAAAAATCATACATATGTATATATGTATATGTATATGTAAATTATATAATTTCAAAAATAGAAATTGGGGCACAGCATAAAAATATTGTGTTAAAGCAAGACTGAAACCCTTGAGAGCAAACTCCAATATCATGTTTGATGTCAGAGGGCTTTCATGGTTATATCTTTATACATTTGATGACTGCAACAAACTTCTCTCCCTTGAGCTGGTTCTACTATCTTCAGCTTTCCTTGGTAAATGTCTCATGACTGATATTACCCACATTTTTGTGTCTCTACGACAATACAGACTTCATTTTCACATCTTAATTCATTGTGCTCTCAGGGCCTCCATGCAGTGACTTCCTTGGTATATGTCTAGCCTTGGAGGTTTTCCTTAGCTGAAGAGGAAGACATTATGACCCTTTAATTCCTTTATCTTTCATGACTCAAAAGCCAGAGTCATGTAGGCAATGTTACCAAGTTCAGCTGTCTGCTTTGAATGGAGCTTGGCCTACCTTTGAATCACATTCACATAAGATATTCTTTGTTGTATTTTAGGAGCAGGAAACTAATTCCTTAGACATTTCCATTGTAAGCTTAGCTGGATAGGGACCTACCCTCAGTATATAAAAGATTGATGGACCAAAACGTTGAAATAAACTTTAAAATACTGCTATTCTCAGTTTTATAAATAAATGGAATAAAGAGTGCCCCAGTGGGCATGTACTTGAGAATCACAACTATTTATTATGTGGCTATGGTGGTTAATTTTTCTGCTAGCTCAGCAGATAATAATAACTGGTACCCGTTTATGCTTTTATAAACTATCAGTCTACATGAGACCCCTTTATTTTTATGGATGTAATTATCCCGGTGGTGACACAAGAGAGAACATGTTGGATTCTTGAAAGTTGCTAAGATAGTAAATTTTAAAGTTCTCGTCATTCCCCCCAAAATACGTAGATAAGTATTTGAGGTACTTTCAAAACATTCTTATACTAGACATGATAATTATCTTGATTTAGAGATTCTAAGGTTTTACATATTCCAAGATATATAGCTCATTTTACTCCATCCATAAAATGTGCTTTATAAGATGATTTTTATAGGTATTAATCTAATTACCTTTGAATCAATAATTAATGTTATTTCCATTCATTTAAAATGTCATATGTTAATATATTAAATAATCTCATGTAAGAAATACTACAAATACTATTTCTAGAATGTATGTTTCTGTTATTGATGTATAAAATAGTATTTAAAAGCATTTTTGAAACTTTATTTTTTGTCTTTATTTCTTTGAATATATTAATTTTTAAAAGAGTTTCATACATTTTATTTTGACCATATTTTGACCCCTTTCTTCGACTCTTTCAAGATCCAACTCAACTTGATATCCCTCCAACTTTCTGTTCTCTTTGCTTTATAAATCTATCTAGTTTCATTAGTCTTGTCTACATTCTTTTAAGTGTGTGGTAACACACTGTTACATGTTTAGCCTCCCACAATATTAAGAACATCATTAACAACAGCAAACTCTCCCTCTCCAACTCACTGTCAATTTCTAATAGTTCCTCATAGAAGCGTGAGACTTCATGCCTATGAATCTTCATGCTGAGGCATTCTGTGTATTGTACTTCCATACAAAAAATTTTTATGTATGCTGTCACAATAGTTGTGGGTTGATATGGGTATTTGACATGTAGTGACTTCAAAAACAATGTTTCTTTTATAATTTTTGTACACCCTTTACTTTTTTACAATTATATGTGAGCCTTAGGTGAATGGATTGTTACATAGATTGTGACATCCATTTAGGGATGAGTACTCTGCAGGCTTTTATTTTTCTGAAACTTGACCAGTTATGGGACTTGTTAATTACCATCTACTGCAAAAGAGAAGTTTCTCCAAAGAGGTCTAGAAGATTCACAAATCTATGAATACAACAATAATTCATTAGGAATTGATTTAAAACTATGTCTATTTAGCATAGTAATAGTAGTATGTTTTTACTTAGGGTCTGTGACTTGTACTCAAGTTTCTTGGCCCAAACGTTGGTGCCAGCACAGGCTCCATTCCATGGTTTAGATTCAAATTCAATCAAAAAATGGTTGGTTTCCCAGCTTGTGCCACTAATGAAAGAATAGGAATGTTTTGTCAGTCAATCATTCTTCTAGCTTGCAGGATTCACAGCTGGATAAAGTTGATAATTATCCACCCCCAATATGCATAGTACCTTCCAACACTCTGAAAATTAGCCAGTAGGGAAGAAACTTCCATCTCAACACCAACTTTATTTTTCCATGTTTAATGACCTAAGTAAGTGCATATGTCAGCTTTCTACAGGATAGAGTGATAACTTTCCAATTTATCAAGATATGGAATATTTTAAAAGGGTTCATAAACTGATATTTCTTCACTTGTTTTTTCCTAGTACTAAATTTGAAAGCTAGAGTTAAAAATTAAATAATAATCATTGAAATGAAGCATTAATCAGGAGTAATTGATATGTTGCACCATCACTGTATCTTTGGAATGCAACTGATTTGATTATGATAGATGATCTTTTTGATGTGTTCTTGGATTTAGTTTGCAAATATTTAATTGATAGGTTTTGTTCCTATGCTAATAAAAGATATTGTATGATATTATTTTTAATGATTATTTGTCTGGTTTTGGTGTCAACATAATGCTGGCTTCATAAAAATGACTTTGAAAATGATTTTTTTTCAATTTCTACATTTTCAGAAAAATTTAAGTAGTATTTGTCTTGGTTATTCTTTGAAGGTCTGGTAGAACTCTACACTGTATTCATCTTGCCTTGGACTTTGGATTATTTGTTTGTTTAGAGGATTCAATTTTCAGCTTACACTTATATGCTGTGACCCTCTCTGTCCTGGGGAATCATTGGCCAATATTGGTCCATGAAGGCAAAGGGAGCAGAGATGACAGACTTGCAGCTTGGAAGTCCTTTTAGTAGATAAGGAGATGGTAACACTAGGATCAGCTGTGAGGAGGCAGATCAACTTTACCTGGGGTTATTCAAAGCTTATATAATTTTGAGGAAGGAGGTCAGAATACTGAGGATGGGCAAAAGCCATTGGGTGAAGGCTTATGGTACTGAAATTCCTCATTACTAAGGGAAGGCATTTTAGGAATTTCAGATGCTAGCTGAACAGGTTCTTATCAGGGGAAAGGAAGTTGAACCTGTAATCTTAAGGGAGGCCATGTGACATTCTGCAAGTAGAGTTGGAAGAAAGGGTTGAACTCCCAAGACAAAGTCAAAGAATGGAAAGCCCTACCAGTGAAGGGAGATCTCATATTGTGCTGAGCTCAGAAATCTATCCAGGCATGGTAGACTTTGACCTTAATTAGCAGGGCAACAATGTGTTTTGTATACGTTCAAATTATTTACTTATTCTTGATATAACATTCTTGATATAATATTGGTATGTTGCATATTTAGAGACATTCACCTATGTCTTTTAGGTTTTCCATTTTGTGGAATAAGGTTAAACCTTCTCTTAAAAATTAACTTTCTTTATGTATATGTGTGTGTACCTGAGTATGTTGTGTGAACCATGTGCATACAGGAGCAATGAAGGCAGAAGAAGGCTTTCTATCTTCTTAAACTGGAATTACAGGCAGTTGTCTGTAACTCTGATCTAGTACTAGGAAATGAACTCACATCCTCAAAAAGATCAGCAAGTGCTCCTAACCAGGGAACCATCTTTTCAGCTCCAAGGTTAATCCATCTTTAAGTTCATAGCTAAACATTAAATTGAAATGATGAATTGCAAAACAGATAAATTATAAGAATGTTTTGAATTAGCTTTTGATATGGTTATTACAAGAGTATACCTACAAGTGGGTGCTGAAGCTTATGAATTTGAGTAATATAATTACCTCATGTTTGGATTTTAATTTACCATATTATTTCAGTGTTCTGTTTTTTAACTTTAAATAGCACAATAAACTTGAATTTAGGAAATAAACATTTGTTTTCTGCTAAATTTAAAATAGGGTTTTCTTTAATTATCTAACTGAACATATTTATCATTTAGATGCTATCAAAAAGATGGAACTTCAAAACATTGCAGCTCACTGCAAGCTCCATGGGCAAACTTCCACTTTCATCCCAGCTCACCTCCTATTAAAGCTGGGCTTGTGTTTCTGTGGCTTTCTTATTTGTATATTTTCATCATGAAATTTAACATACACATTATTATAAAAGCCTATTCTCTTTTCATCAGAAGTTCTGATTGCTAGGTTTGCTTTCTTGGAGGGTGATATTTCACAGATGTCACCTGTAACACTGTTTCCTTTTATGAAAAAGTTTTATGCTGATATTGATGACACAGCTAGTCATTTACCTCTCTGAAATCTTAGCACTGTGTTAAAATGCTTGGCCTTTATAAAATTTAAAGTGTCCTGTGACAGAAACTTTTAAAATGTGTGCTTTCTGAAGGTCTGGCTATTCTAATAGTAACTGGAACAAAAGTGTTGTTTGTATGTCATTGGAGCTAGAGAGGTCTATCATATCCAGTAAGAAGTGAATTCTTCTCGAACCATTTCTTCATCTTACTCACCAAGATCCTTATCATTAACAAGCTGAAATAATCATGTACATGCTGTTTCCAAGAGAATTCTTGAATTTTACATTCAGATAATGCATCATGATATGCATTAATGTATAGTAAAAGCAAAAAGTATTTTGCCTGTTTAAATTAAATAAAAATGTGATAATGCTGATAGTGGAGCAATCTTTTGTCATATAAATAAAAGCAGAATAAATAACACATATAAAATAAAATATGCTGCAACTTTAAGCACTTTCTGATATCATGGGGTACTTTAACATTTGTTACTTAGACCTACATTGATTTTTAGTTCCTTCCAAGAATCAGAATTAATTATATGGCCTGTAGTTTTATTTTTAATTAAGTATATATGCATATCTACTTTCTTTTTTTGTAATGAGTTTTTTAAGGACATGCTTCTTTTCTAAATGAGTTTTAACTTTTTGTTTTAAAAAAATGGTTACATTTTAATAAATGAAATGGTTTTTCCAAAAACAGATGCCATCTGAGAGTTTTAATTAAAGAAAATAAATCTCTGTTTTATGTTCCCCCAAATGTGATGATTTCCTTTCTCAATGAACATGAAATTGGTGCATTTCAGAACAATATTGCTCTTAAAAATTATTATTATTTTTAGTATGAAGAAAAGCATTTTTATCTGCATGAAAATAAATATACATTAAGAAGCAGCAAATGGACACACAGAATCAGATGGAAACATGAGGGTAATCAAGTAATGAGGCAGTACTTTCCTTCCAATGTGAGATGAGAATTGTTTGAGTTGATGTACACAGAAAACCCATTAAGTAATATTTAATTCACTTTATTTTTTGAAATGTCTTTTAGGAATCATTTTAATTTTATTCCATGTATACATCAGGGTTTTATAGAATCATAGAACTTATGGAATTTCTCCATATATTAAGGGAATTTATTGGAATGACTTACAGTCTGTAGTCCAACTAACCCAAACATGGGGAGCTGTGAATAGGAAGTCTAAGAATCTAGTAGTTGCTCAGTCCCACAGGGCTGGGTGTTCAGTTGGTCTTCTGTATAAGTTGGAATCCTGAAGAAATGGGTTCCAATAGATGTGTTGGCAAGTAAGTGTAAGCAGGCAAGAAAGAAGGGAGCCTTCCTTCTTTCATTGACCATATGTAGGCCTCCAGCAGAAGTTATGGCTTAAATTAAAGATATGTACCACCATGCTAGGACCTAAATTGTTTTACCTGGAACTTGCTCTGTCCCATGTTGACCTTGAACTCAGAGATCTTCTTGCTTCTATCTCCTGGAATTAAAGGCATGTACCACCTTGCTTGGATCTAGGATTTTTAAGGTAACTATACCTCAAGATCTAAATAAAAACTCTGTGTCTTCTAGCTTTAAGATATCACCAGAGGAGTGCCCTCCATTTCTAGACTGTAGTTCATTGCAGATCAAAAGTCCAAATGAAAACAATCATTAGTTCATTATAATTCCTAACATAATCCCTTATTTAGCTAGAAACACATAAACAATAATCTTACCTGGGTAGAATCTTGTTCTGAGGTCACTAGACCCTTAATTTGTTTATCTCCTCAAACACAGAATTTAGCTCCATTCTATTTCCTGGTGTACCTGTGATACTTGAACCATATATTTTGTATTTTTCCTTTCTAAGCTTGCTATGCTCAATCAAAATGATCTTCATGAGACTAATCCAGAAGCTATATCTATGCTCAATTATTTGAGACTTGTTTGTCAATGCAATTAATCTGATTCTCTTCTCATTAGCCTCATGCAGACTCTTCACACAAGGACAAAAAGCAGCCACATTTGTCACTAAAACATCACAAGAACAGTTTTTAAGGCCAAATACTAAAATTCTTTTCTTCTGAAATCTCTTCAGCTAGTAGGCCTCCACAGTTCTTTTTTTATTATTTTATTTTATTTTAATTAGATATTTTATTTATTTACATTTCAAATGTTATTTCCTTTCCTGGTTTCCCCTTCGAAACCCCCCTCCAATCCCTCCTCCCCCTGCTCACCAACCCAACTACTTCAAATTACCTGTCCTGGCATTCCCCTACACTGGGGCACAGAGCCTTCACAGGACCAAGGGCTTCTCCTCCTATGGATGAACAACTGGAACCATGGGTCCCTCTTTGGTTGGTGGTTTAACCCCTGAGAGCTCTGGGTACTGGTTGGTTCATATTGTTGTTCTTCCTATGGGGATGCAAACCCCTTCAGCTCTTTGGGTCCTTTCTCTAGCTCCTTCATTGGAGATCCTGTGCTCAGTCCTGTGGGCCTGGTCTCTCTGCTGCTGTCTGGAGCTCTCTGCTGCTGAGGCCTAGAGCTGCATAGTGCGTTAGTTAGTTAAAATGAAGCAATAATCGTGAGATATTTTATTATAGGAAAAAGAAAATAGGCTGGCCATATAGAAAGAAAAAAAAGGAGAGGGAGGAGAGGAGAGGGGAAGGAGAGAGAGAAAGGAGAGGAAGAAAGTAAGAGAGCAAGAGAGAGGACAAAGAGTGTGGAGAGCCGCAGCTCCCACCCTAAATATGGCGCCTGGCCTCCGGCCAGAGCAGAGAGCACCACAATAAACAAGTCCTTATTTGGAGCATCGGGATAAACAAGTCCTTATTTAGAAAAGTTGAGTGCCTCCAGTTTGTGATGCAAGCTGGCATGATTTCTCTTAGCCTATAATGCTTTGCTGCATAGCTGATGCTGATTGGGACCAGGGAAAGTATTTAACCCTCGAGTTCTGGGGGCTGGGAGGAGAGATGAATGAAAAAAGAGATGAATGAATGATTCTGTAGTACAAGGTTCCTGAATAAACTGCTTGGAGAAGAGTTCGTGGTTGCCTCCTTATTTCCGCTGGTCGGTGAGGCGGTGACAATTGGTGGTCTGTACGGGGACATCTTCTACGGCTCAGAACTCCTTGCAGACAGGGCCGTTGACTGGTAAGTTCCCAGGTAAGGTGGGATGTAAGGGAAAATAAGGACCTTAGTAAAGAGGCAATAAGGTCTCCGGATTGGAGTGATAAGGTCCCATTAAGGGCAAATCAGGACCTTGGTAAAGAGGCAATAAGGTGTCCAGGTTGGAGTGATAAGGTCCTGTTAAGGGCAAATCAAAAGTGATAGTTTGGGGAGCTCACAATCTTGTCCCATGTTTGTTGCTCTTAAGGAGCTATTAAAAGCAAAAAAGATAGAATTGAAGAGGGGAACTCTAGAAAGATTTGTCAGAGGTAGATATTGCTGCCCCTTGGTATTCAGTGTTGGGTCACCTGATGCTATCCAGCTGGGATGAATTAGGGAGAGATCTGGATTTCGCCTGGGAGGAAGGAATCTTAAAAGGTGGAGTGCAACCAATCTGCAAACTTCTTAGGAGCTGCCTGGAGGATAAAGTGTGTTCTAAAGCAGTAGAGAAGGGACAGGAAGCATTAGAACAGCTGAAGGAAGAGAGGTCAGCAAAGTCTGAGAAAGATCAGACTCATGAAAGTGTCTCGGACTCTGAAGGGGAACTTGAGAAGCTAGTACAGAAAATGTAGAAGTCCACCATTAGGATGGAGCCCACAGCCCCAGGGCCACCTGTATCCTTACCCCCTCCCCTATAACACTGCCATTTATGGTACTTCCTTTTGTCCGGAAGATTGGCGGGAAGCTAGGGGTCAGCATTGCTTCCCTGTGTTTCAAGATGCCCAAGGGCAAAGGTTTCATGAACCATTGGATTTTAAAGTCATAAAGAACTTAGCTGAGTCAGTCTGCACTTATGGTATAACTGTGGCATTTACTGTTTCCCAGTAAGAGGCTCTTCACAGATATTGCATGACTCCTTCTGATTGGATGAGCACCGTGAGAGCCTGCCTCTCATCAGGTCAATATCTAGACTGGATAGCCTTTTTAATAGAATATGCCAATGAACAGGCTGCTGCTAATCAAGCAGCTGGTAATCCTGCCTTGGATTTGGATATGCTCTTGGAGCAGGGCAGTTTTGCACAGCAGCAAACTGGATATCTGCCACAGGTGTATGAGCAAGTTAATATGCTTGCTACAAGAGCATGGAAGTCATTGCCTAACAAGGGAGAAGTTGCAGGAAATTTGACTAAAATTATTCAGGGACCCATGGAGCCCTTTTCAGATTTTGTAGCTAGAATGGTAGAAGCAGCTGGAAGATTTTTGGAGACCCGGATATGGCCATGCCACTGATTAAGCAATTAGTTTATTAGCAATGTACCAAGGAAGGCAAAGCTGCCATAACTCCCTATAAACATAAGGGACTTGAGGCTTGGATGAAAGTATGTAGGGAACTGGGTGGTCCATTAACTAAAGCAGGCCTTGCCACTGCGGTTATGCAGATAACGCAAGGTAACAAGCAGAACCTGAGTACATGCTTTTGGTGTGGACAACTGGGACACCTTAAAAGGCAATGTCCCAATAGAGGAAGAACAGCAGAAACAGGGGCTACGCAGGACCATCCAAAACAACCTGGATTGTGTCCAAGATGTAAAAAGGGAAATCATTGGGCCAATGAATGCAGATCAGTGAAAGATATTAATGGACAGCCACTTACTAGAGGCTATGGTGGAACCAGGTCAAAAAACGGGCAGCGGAGCCCTCACCCGCAGGGCCCGCAAATATATGGGGTGATGGAGAACAAGCCAGAGGGGAATTGGCCAACCCTGCAGCATCCCAACCAGTGTGGAGAGCCACTAAGGGGAGCACAGGATTGGACCTCTGCTCTGCCACCAGACTCATACTAACCCCTCAGATGGGCATTCAGTTAATAGAAACAGATTTCCAAGGTCCACTCCCCAAGGGAACAGTGGGGTTATTAATTGGCCATTCATCATCAACATTAAAGGGGTTAGTTATTCATCCTGGTGTCATAGATTCTGATTATACTGGGGTTGTTAAGATTATGATTTCCTCCCCCCCCCCCCAGGGATTGTTTCCATCTCCCCCGGAGACTGATTAGCTCAGGTTCTTATTCTTCCCAGTTGTCATGAAATATTTCCATCACAAAATAAAAAACAAGGAAAAGGAGGGTTTGGTTCTACGGGATCAGATGGAGCCTTTGTAAGCCTACACCTGGATCAACATCCTCTTTTGGAGATAAGAGTGGATGGAAAGAAAATTTTAGGGCTTCTTGATACTGATGCTGATAGAAGTATTATAGCAAAGAAGGATTGGCCCAAGGGATGGCCCCTTCGAGAGTCCTCTCAAACTCTCCAAGGATTAGGTTATGCAAAAACCTCCACCATGAGTGCAAGAGAATTGCCCTGGGAAGATGCAGAGAGACATTCAGGGAAAATCCAGCCATTTGTACTTGAACTTCTGGTATCATTATGGGGATGAGATCTATTATTAGAAATGGGATTTATACTAACTAATGAAGGAAATTATACTGAGACTTCTCTTGGTATTATGCAGGCCATGGGATATCATCCTTCCTTTGGTCTAGGGAAGTATTTGCAAGGCCGAAAGTCCCCCATTGTTGCTCAGCTGTGTGAAGGGAGGCAGGGGCTGGGTTTTTCCTAGGGGCCACTGAGGAAGGTATACCCATCACTTGGAAGACAGAGGAACTAGTGTAGATTCCTCAGTGGCCTTTATCCTCTGAAAAATTGACGGCTGCTGCTCATCTTGTACAAGTACACCTTGAATTAGGGCATATCAAACCCTCGGTTTCACCATGGAAAAAATCAGGAAAATGGCAATTGTTGCATGACTTAAGAGCTATTCATAGATAAATGGAGATCATGGGGCCAGTTCAAAGAGGATTGCCATTATTATCAGCCCTGCCAAGGAAATGGCCTATAATTGTAATTAATATTAAGGATTGTTTCTTTCTATTCCTTTATGTGCTAAGATAGTGTTAGATTTGTGCTTACCTTACCCTCTGTTAATCATGAAGAACCTGATAAAAGATTAGATTTCAATGGGTGGTTTTACCCCAAGGTATGGCCAATAGTCCCACCATGTGTCAGTTATATGTAGCCCATGCACTTAAACCAATTAGAGAAAAGTATCTTGATGTTAGATGCATTCGTTATATGGTTGATATTTTGGTATCAGCAAATTGTGATTCCAGGTTGAATGCAGCTTACACAGAATTAGTGAAGGGGTTAGAACAGGCAAGTTTATTTATAGCTCCTGAGAAGGTTGAAAAGGAAAAGGTAATAGCCTATTTAGGGACGAAAATATTTTCTCAAAAAATTGTTCCACAGAAAATTTCCTTAAGAATTGATAAACTTTCCACACTTAATGATTTTCAAAAATTAATGGGAGATATTCAATGGATAAGACCATATTTGAGAATCCCCAATGTGCATTTAAGGCCTTTATATAACATTATGCTTGGAAATCCTGATTTGAATTCTCCTCGACAATTAACTGATGAGGCACAAGAAACATTGAAGAGGGTGGAGGAGGAATTGGAGCATGCCTTTTTGGCACAGCGCTCCCTGGATGAAAAGATCTTGTTATGCATTTTGGCAACTGAGAGTCAACCTGCAGGGGTTCTGTGGCAAGGTGCTCCTCTGTTGTGGATCCATCCCAAAAGTGCTATTAGTAGGACTGTAGAACATTATCCCTCTGTAGTAGCCTTATTAGCCTTGTCAGGTATTCAACAATGTCATGAGTATTTTGGGTGTAAGCCATATATAATTATCACTCCCTATAATGCCAAACAGATAGAGGTGTTAATTGCTACAGTTGATGACTGGACAATTTAGAAATGTTCATATTCAGGAGACTTTGATAATCATTTTCCTAAGGATCCCTTGCTGTGCTTTGTAAAGGAGCATCCAATTATTTTTCCTAAAATTACCCAGAAAAGTCCCATTGCAGGAGCTGTAACTATTTTTACAGGTGGATCCAAAAATGGATGTGGAGCTTATGTTATACAGGGAAAGGATCCTATAATTAGGCAATTTACACCAGTATCTCCTCAAATTATTGAGTTGAAAATTGTAACTGAGGTTTTTAGAGAAATGAAGGAAAACTTTAATTTATTATCTTATTCACAATATGTGGTTAATTTATTGAAAGGTTTAGAGTTGGTAGGAAAAATAAAAGTTAATAGCCCAGTAAGCCATTTATTAATACAATTGCAGGATTTGATTAAAGAAAGAATTTTCCCTTTTTTGTGCAGTATATTCGGGCACATACTGAATTACCTGGATCTGTTTATGAAGGAAATGATGTGGCCTATAAAGCAACCAGGGCTGTGTTTATTTTTATGGCTACTAAAATCCAAAGAGCAAAAGATTTTCATGAGCAATTTCATGTTAATGCGAAAACTTTACAAATGAAATTTGCAATTACTAGAGCAGAAGCAAGAGATATTATGAAGTCATGCGGCCACTGTGCTCCTTTTATACCTCAACCATCCTTAGGGATCAATCCCCCGGGGGCTCTGTCCCCTTCATGTTTGGCAGATAGATGTGATGCACATACCTGAATTTGGAAAACTAAAATATGTGCATGTTTCTGTAGACACTTGCTCTGGAATCATCTTTGCTTCCCCTATGACAGGAGAAAAGTCCAGACATGTTAAAATCCATTGCTTTGTGGCTTGGGGCGCATGGGGAACATCTAAGCAGTTAAAGACAGATAATGGCCCAGCATATACTGCATCTTCCTTTGTGTCCTTTTGTAAACAAATGCATATTGATTTAAGCCATGGATTACCGTACAATCCACAGGGGCAAGGAATAGTGGAAAGAGATCATAGGACCTTAAAAGAATGCTTATTAAAACAAAAAGGGGGAATAGGCTATGGCCTTACCCCGAGAGAAAAGATATCTATTGCTCTCCTTACTCTTAATTTTTTTCAATTGGATAATGAAGGAAAATCAGCTGCAGAATGGCATGTATCTGCCTCTTCCACTTCTAAGGGTTTTGTGCAGTGGAAGGATATTTTAACAGGTTCATGGTATGGCCCGGATCTGGTATTGACGTGGGCAAGAGGATCTGTTTGTGTGTTTCCACAGGACCGCTTAGATCCCATTTGGATCCCTGAACGGCTTACTAGGAAAAGCGCCCCACCTCAAGATGCACCTGCCGAATGCTGAGTGGGGTGAATGGGAGTTGCACAGGTATTTCTCCTATGGCCATGATTGCCGATGGAGCAGTAGGAAATGCCTTGTTTGAAAGGAGTTCTAGTGAAATATTTGAAAGTTCAGTTAGATTATTAGCATTGGAAAAAATTATGTCCTTGCTCTGATCCTTGTATGTGGTTGGGCACCATTTGTGTTGATAGTTAGTAATGCTAGTCTTAGTAAACAGTAGTAAGCTAGATTGTAGCCCTCAGGATTGCTTTTACTCCATATGTTGGGATGGAAATAGATTCCCCCTTGCTGTGGTTGCCAGGATGTCCAGGTACATTCGCGGCGGTTGGAGTCACAGCTTCTACTATACCCAATCCAGTATTAATGCCCACTTAAAGGGAGGCATTATGGTACTTAACCAAAGGGTGAATCTGGTTCAAGAACAAGTGGATACCTGTGGCAGATAGCACAGTATCAAAATCGCACTCAGGCTGCTAACTTGTCTAGACAATTGTCGATGTATCTTACAGGGAATTGTTCTATAGAAATGGATCATCTGTTGCAGGATCTTCGCATAGCCATAGTCCACATGAATTCCACCAGAGTTGACCTGTTCATGCTAGTGAATTGACATCCTGGATCTCTCATGCTATGAATCATCTGAAAGAGTGGGCAGGTATTGGAACCGTGGGTGCTTTACTGGTCTTTGTCAGTATATTGGCATTCTGGTGCATCTATGCAGGTCCAGCAGCAATGACAGGTTGCTTTGGTAATATAAGCATTTGCAGCCCTGAAGGCAGGACAGTCTCCACAGGCATGGTTATGTTCTTCTTCACTCTCAGGATGCAAGGCTAAGCACTGCACTAGAGATCAGCTTCTAGCGTTCTCTTGGAGAACACATGTAATTGCATGTGGGCTGATGCCTCAGGTCCCACCTCCAGGAAAAAAGCATAGGATGGGCATGGCACCAACTTGGCTTCTACGAGTTAGGGCTATGGCAAATAAATCACCTAAGACAGAGGCACGTACCGAGTGGCTATGTTAACTAAGTCCGGTTTGTAGTACAAACTAGATGTACGTGTTCTCAAAAGTGGGTTTGATATTTTGCCAAGAGATATTACCACTAGGTTGCAGGGCCATTGCAATGTCCTTCTCATAGTTACTGGAGATCAGACCTCTACTCTTGCCTGTTGCATTTAAAACAAAAAGGGGGAATTGTGGAGAGCTGCAGCTGCCACCCTAAATATGGCGCCTGGCCTCTGGCCAGAGCAGAGAGCACCGCAATAAACAAGTCCTTATTTGGAGCATCGCAATAAATAAGTCCTTATTTAGAAAAGTTGAGTGCCTCCAGTTTATGATGCAAGCTGGCATGATTTCTCGTAGCCTATTATGCTTTGCTGCATAGCTGATGCTGACTGGGACCAGGGAAAGTATTTAACCCGTGAGTTCTGGGGGCTGGGAGGAGAGATGAATGAAAAAAGAGATGAATGATTCTGTAGTACAAGGTTCCTGAATAAACTGCTTGGAGAAGAGTTCGTGGTTGCCTCCTTATTTCTGCTGGTGAGGCCACGACAAAAGAGCAAGAGAGGAAGAAAGGAAACAAGAGAGCAAGAAGGCAAGAGAGAGAAAAAAGATCAAGAGAGAGAGGAATAAGGCAAGAGAGAGGGGAGGGGGCAAACCACCCTTTATATTGTGTGAGGCATGGCTATCTGTCTCTGGGGTGGACTATGCCTGGCTGTGGTCAGATGACTGAGGGTGGGGTCCAGCCAGAATGCTGGGAGCTTGGGGCATTGTCTACCTGACAGAGCACACATCTCTTCGGGGGCAGCTGTGAGAGGTTGTGACTGAAACAGGAGCCAAGGACCCAGGAGCAATTGTAGAACTCCTTCTGCCATTTGCAGGTAAAGATATTGCCAACTGTGTGATCAGGTTTCAGACCTATTACTCCACTGGGCCCAGGTTGCCTGAACAGACCACTGTCCTACACAGTCCAATGGCTGACTGAAAGCATACACCTCTATATTTGTCAGGCTATGGCAGAGCCTCTCAGGAGACAGCTATATCAGGCTCCTGTCAGCAAGCACTTGTTGGCATCCATAATAGTGTCTTGGTGTGATAACTGTGTATGGTATGGAAAGGCCTCCATATTTCACAATACCCTTGGCATAACTCATCTTCTATATTCCTACTAGGATGACCCATTAAACTCCATTCCACTGCTTTCCAAACTCTGAAGATCCATATTCCTCCAAACAAAAACACGCCACATCTATCACAGCAATACCCTATTCCTTGGTGACAATTTCTGTCTTAGTATTTCCATTACCGTAAAGAGACCCCATGACCAAAGCAACTATAATAAAGGACAATATTTAATTGGGGCTGGCTTACAGATTCAGAGATTCAATACATCATCATCATAGTAGAAAGCATGGCAGCATCTAGATAGGCTTGGTACTGGAGTTGTTGAGAGTTCGACGTCTTGTTCAGAAGGCAACCAGAAGACTGTCATCCTCAGGCAGCTCAGAGGAAGCTCTTCTCTGCAATGAGTAGAGCCTGAGCATAGGACGAGATCTCCAAAACCCATCCCCACAGTGACACACTTCCTCAAATGAGGCTCTACCTCCTAACATATGTATGACCCAAACATATTTAAACCAGTATAAAGTATAGGTGTTTTTGATTCACTAATCTGAAAACAGTTTATTAAACATTTAAACATTTCAAGAATTTTATCTTTTACAACTATTTAATTTCATTACAAAACTAGGTGCAAAAAAGAGTACTATTTTTGTTAGCATCATGACATCCAAAGCCTGTAGTGATACATGGGCGGGTCCACAGACCTATTGCCAGGGCAACAGCCACCATATTCTCAGAATCCATTGGGCTCACCTCCCACCTTTACCTGTGGCTGCTACGTCACATCCCATATATGGGAGAACATTTCCTCCATTTCTCTCTCTCTCTCTCTCCTCTTTCTGTGCCACTACCCCCACCCTCTCTCAATTAAACCTCTTACTCATGGAACTGTTTGGGCCTAGTGTGGTATGTTCTGATGCGACTCACTGCTCCAACACATCAATTTTCATTTGTTAAAACTAATGAACAGAGTAAGTCAAGCAAAGTTTTACTAGCTAACAAAGGTGTAAAACAGGAGTAAAACAGGAAACTGCATGATCAATAAAGTCTTCCCAACTGAGCCCCAACCCATTTTACTTTTGGCAGTCTACAAAACCTATGTGGACTTCATCTATATAGGTACAATATTCAGTAAGCTTTAGGGTGAAACTGTGCAGTCATCAAATCAGAGCTATACATACTTTACAGAGAAAGTATTGCTAACCAATGGTTTAAAATCGGTAGTTTTCAAATTTGGGGCCTAATGCTTGCAAAGTTATCACTCTATCCCAGAGAGACAGTTTCAATACCATAGGTTTATGGGTTAGCTTGCTTTTCCAACATTCAAAAGTTTTGATAATTTTATTATAATTTTTTTTTCAAGAAAAAATCAACAACTTTTTAGTTCTTAGCCTTGATTAATTTTCATATATATACACATATATATCTTGCTTAAAACATACAAGTATATGTACACATGCACAAAATTTGTAGAAATGTTTTTTTGTTGTTGTTTCTTTTTTTAATGTGGAAATTTTATTTTTCTAGTTCCCATTTTATAAAAAGAAACCAAACCAGTCTTTAAAACATCCAACTCTTCTGAAGAATGTCTCCTGCCAAGTGGTTTCAGTAATCTAAGTGCTTTTTAGTCTATTCATCAACTGGAGATGGAAAATGGAAAATAATTTTTTATTCCTATTATTTTTTTTTACAGTCCAGCCATTGTCCCTGTCTGCCCCCCCACCCTAGTTCCTCATCCCATTCCTCCTCCCTCCTGTTTCTAAGAATTATATATGTTTCCTCTGCTATATATATGTCAAGGGCCTCAGACCAGTTAGTGTATGCGATCTGGTTGGTGGCTCAGGGTCTGAGAGATCTCAGTGGTCTGGGTTAGTTGAGACTATCGCCTTCCTATGTTTCTTCCTATAAGCACACTTTTTAACCTTTAGTTTGCTTTTGTTGAGTATTTGATAATGAGAGAAGTAACTGATGATCTACAGTAAACTGTCCACAAACTAAAAGGAAGTTAGTGATTTAATTTTTAGTATTTTGAGGTCACCCCTAATAATATTATTTATCTGTGTGTTTGGTCTTCAAATTATGCAAAGGTAAATGCTTAATTTCATCTACTTTGAATTTTACTCCATCTAGCTCTCTTAGATTTTGTTTAAACATAAAAATAAATTTTTATACATTTTACATTATACATAAAAACAAGCATTTCACCTACTTTCAAATTCCTGTAGCAGTGGAGGAGGGGGAGCTGGGAGTAGCCACTAGAAATTCCCAGATGCCAAGGACCAACAGTTTCTCAGAACCCAACAGGGAGGACGTTAGCCAAAATACCCAACAAAGGGGAGAGAGAACCTGTAGAGACAATATTCACACACAGTATATTTAGTATACTGGTGCCTCATTCACTTCTTTGATTTTTGGTGTAAGCAGCTTAAACTCAATTAGAATACATGATGTTCTCATTAGTTGGTTTAAAATAAAAGCAAAGCAAATCTATAGATACATGGATATTATATTGTTCAGTGAGGAGAATGAATCCTAAGATGCATAAACTCCAGAGATGCTTGAAATGATTTTCTGTCCTTAACATTACTAGCCATTGGAAACAGTAACTTAGGATAGTTAGTATAGTAAGAATATGAACCCCTTAGTCAAAGAAGATAAATTTCAAATTCATTTCAATAACTTTTATACTTCTGCCCAGTTGCATCCCAACCATAAGACTATTCTTGCTGTCAAAGTGATAAATGAGTCCTAATGCTACACAAATTTATCATATCTTGACTTAATCATTATAATGTACTTTATCTGAACATTAATACAGCACACAAATAAAGCTGCAGTAAGCACAAATTAGATTGGCCAACATACTGGTAGGAGCAAATCACTCTTAAACATAGAGGCACACATTCATTACTATTGTCAGCACAACCAGGGATACCATGTATAAGAGTTCTATATAATCAAGGGTCTCTGTTGATCATTTCACAGGTACAGTGTCATTACTCCCTGTTCATATAATCCTGGGTCATTTATTGTTCAAGTACAGATTCAGATTGCCTACTCAAACATAATTTATGAATTATATCATGAGGTGGCAATTATCTTGGAAAAGTGTGAAACATGCTAACTTTAAAGTAATTCCTCCAGAAAGGGGATAACATTTGAAATGTAAATAAATAAAATACCCAATTTAATAAAAAGAAAAAAATTATGAAAAAAAGAAAAGAAAAAATTCCTAGATAGCAAGAGTTAAATAAACAGCTGATGTTTGTTCCATTAAAACTTTAGCAAAACATACAGCATAAATTATTCCTATCCTTCTTTGCTATTATAAATCATGAATATACAATTTAGAAGTTAAATTTCTTCTCTGAATAATGCCATTAGCCAATCTATAAATCAAAGTATTTTTTCTGTCAAAAATTAGACTTACCTCTACACAATATAGGAAATCAAGAATTAACAACCATTTTAATAGGAATTTCTTTTTACCTATTCATTACTTTTGAAACATTTAATCTTATTTCCTGGCCATTGAGAGATCAGTGTTCTGTACACTTTATGATATTTTGATGCATGTCCATAGACTCTAGGCAGGTAGTTGGCAATACGTTTAGTATAGGGAGCCACTGATAAGGGTAAAATCCACATCTGGTTGTATAAAACAGGGTTTTATAAAGCAAGAGAACTGATAAAATGAATACTTAAATTATTCAGTCATATCTCACATTCCAAATTAGCTGATAAATATTATCTACTATGAAATTTTAAATTTTCATTGTATAAATCTAAGAAATAAGAATGCTAGCTAAGATTTTATGAAAATGAATATGGCTTAATTTTAAGGGCCAAGTATATTACTGACATGTGTTCTTTAGGTTAAAATATACTTAAAATATAAATATGGAGTCTGGAATATTTTTATATTCAAACATTAACTACCTAAACATGACATAGAATATTTGTATGTTTTTATAAGTTCAACACTGTAAATATTACCCATAAAGATAAAGGTATTTTTCATATTTTAATATTATATACTATTGATAAAAAGCTTTTAGACAGATCTCCTTCAATATTAACCACAAAGTCAGGTAAAGAAGCTATTTTAAGAACTTCCTAAAGCAAAATAACATATTTTATTCCCATTTTTCTTTTTTGAAAAAATGGTTTAAAAAATTTATTAAATTATTTTTTATTGACATTCCAATGTTGCCCCTTTCCCGGTCCCCACTTTCAGACTTCTTCACACACAACTTTCCTCTGTGAGGGTGCTTCCCAGCCTTCCCAAACACCGAACTCCCCTCACCCACTCATCCCTGTACCTCACCCACCCCAGAATCCTCCTTCCCTGAGGCATCAAGTCTCTAGAGGATTAGACCTATCCTCTCCCACTGAGACCAGAAGGCAGTTTTCTGCTATATGGTTCTGGAAACCATGGTCCTTGGTTGATAGTGTAGTTTCTGGAAGCTTCCAGGGGTCTGAGATAGTTGATACTGTTGGTCTTCCTATGGGATTGCCATTCCCTCCAGTTTCTTTAATCCTTCCCTTAAATCTTCCATAGGACCTTCACAGGGCTGAGATCCTCTCCTCCTATTGCTGATCTGATTTGCAATCCTCTACTATACACATGCTGCCTGAACAATCA
>NW_022196895.1:85550047-85555254 GCF_008632895.1 Mastomys coucha
AGGGGAAACTGGGAATGGAGAAATTTACATGTAAATAAAGAAAATATCTAAAATAAAAAAAAAAAATCTTCCATAGGGGTCTCTGACCTCTGTCCAATGGTTGGCTGTAAGTATTGTGTCTGTATCAGTCACCTGCTGGTAGAGCCTCTCAGAGGACAGTCATGCTGTCTCTTGAAAGCATAAGTCTGCAAGCACAACATGGCATCAGTAATAGAGTTAGGGTTTGGTGCCTACCCATGGGATGGATACCAGGTTGACCTGGTCATTGGATGCTCATTCCTTCAGTCTCCATTCCATTTTTTTTAGATAGAAACAAATCAGGGTAAAAAATTTTGAAGGTAGGTGGGTGGGTGTCCCCTTCTCTCTACTTGGGACACTATCTACTAGAAGTGGTCTCTTGAGGTGACATGTCTCCACTAACGGGCATTTCAGCTATTTTTCTTTAATAGGAAATATATTTATTAGTAGTTTAGTAAATTTTGACTACTTAATTAGCTTTTACTTAATTAGCTTTTAGATGTTGTATATTTTATCCCTCCATCCCTCTACAATAGTAGAATGCTAAAGGTAAAATAGTAGTAATTCTACAATTAGAAAATGTATTTTTTTTCACATTTCCAGCCATGGAGTAAGAGAGAGTCTATTATAAATAATTCACTTGAAAACAATTCGATAACCTGTTTCTTCAGTTTGTAATCATTAAATAGATTTTCATTTACTGTTTAATGTTATGGTCACTGAAAAAATGGCTCTTAAAAGTGGCTTAGTTTTCGTTATCTGAGTCTTCTTACTGGAGTCACATACTGTAGTATTAAAAGAGAACAGGATTGTAACTATGCACATTATCATAGAACTAAAAACTCATAAAGGAATTGAAGAAGAGTAAGGTAGTTTGAACTTACATAAAGAAAAGAAACTACAGGATTAATACAAAAAGTACAGTGAGTAATCGCTCTAGTTTATACTCTTAAGTACATCCTCAAGAGTTTGGGACAAGAAGACATGAAACTGTGAGCTAAATATCTCTAGAAAGCATCCCTCTATGAAGAACTACAGGCAAAAAATACTATTGAGAGAGTCTTCTCGGGGTTAACCAATCCCAAATATGTAAATATTGCCTTTATTGCCAGTTGTAATTTGTCCTTTCAGGGGATTACAGCTGAAAAAGTTCACTCTTTTCTAATTCTTACTGAAATCTGGCTGGCTGGTTCAACTCAGCCTTTCTGGCTGAAACTTTTCTCCGAGCTGATGGAGTCAATCTAGGTTCTTTCACCTTCTCACTGGATTGCTTTGCTTGGCGTCAAACTAACTCTGACAAATTGTTCTAATCTTCTGGATCCTTCTCATCCTCTGGTTTGTTTTGTTTTCACCTGCAACCTGTTTCTATTGTCCAGGTAAACCTACTTTCTCCTCCTTCTCTCTGTGTGATACTCTAAGCTGCTTCTTTTTCCTGTTTTGTTGTTGTAAGAATTGGATGTATCCTATCTTTGACCCATTCTGTCTAATCAGCTAAAACAGCACTTTATATATTACAGTATTTGAAAAAACTAAATATCTTTCCACAGGAAAACTGCTGACCTTTGTGTACTGAAAGGGACTAAGAGAGATCAAATGAACCACATTGTATTCACAGAAATAGTCATTAACTTGTGTGAGGAAGTAGTTTTACAGAATTAGTAGTAATTCTTTTCTACATTATTGATAAGGAAACTAAATATTACAAATTAAGTTGTAATTAACCTATGATATGTAATCATCAATACATTTAAAATATAAAGCCAGTATTAGAGATCATGTATAATTCAACAAAATTCTATTATATAACAGTAATTACAGATTCAAGATGTGTACAACACTGATGCATAGGCAGATAAAGTCTACAGGGAACAAACCTGTTGTCATTAGAATTCAGACATCCTACAATGAGGACAGCTGTAAAAAAATCCCTGGCTTCAGTAGCAGAAGGAAAGGAAAACTTGAAAACATAAGGAGAAAGTCTAGATTGCCTTCTGGTGTGTTTAGTCCCAAGTAGTAATGTCATTATAGTGCAACATCATAGGGACTGAACCACAGCTTACTAGAAAGAGAGAAGAATTTCACTGTGCTTTAAGCAATGGACATTTTAAAGAGATGAGATAAGAAGAAAGAAGAGAAGAGAAAAGAGAAATGGAGGGAAGTGGAGAAGAGAGAAGAGGGGAGGAGATAGGGAAAGGGGAAAGAAGGACAAGTGAGGACAGGAGAGAAGTAGAGGACTTGGAGAGACAGTTCCTCAGTTAAAAGTGCCTATCCCTCCCACAGTAGATAGTTTCCCATTTCTGCACCCATGGTTGGTAATTTAAAACCACTTATAATTCCAGCTCTAGAAAATATGATGTCTCTTTTTGAGTCAGTGGGAGGGGCACATATGTGCATGCATACACACACAAATAATAATAATAATGATAATAATAATAATAGCATAATAGCCAAAAGCAGCATTATGACAATATCAGTTGACTTGCTTATATGAATAGGAAAAATCCAGTCAGTCCAACCACACATTAAATGTGATAGGTGTACAAAGGATGAAAAAAGGAGAAGCAGTTTTCTCAAGGCAACCACCTTGTACCTGGCCCAATCCCAAGTGTGGACACATGTACAAACAAGCAGGAAAATGGGCAAAGTAGGTTAAATACTTTTATGTGTATATAAATGTGTGTGTGTGTGTGTGTATGTGTGTGTGTGTGTGTGTGTATAGCTACAATAATTAAAAGTGAGTAGGGGAAGGACAAGAGAAGTTTGAGTGGGAGTAATGTAGAAGCCCTCAAAACTAAATTTAAGAAAAAAATATTTTTATTATAATAAAATGAAACTTTAATTCAGAGCAGAGTAATAATGCAAATATATACAATTAGAATTAAAATAAATCTAAAGAAAAAAGAGAAGAGGAGGAGTGGTGAAGAAAGGGGGAAAATAATGAGGAAGATAGAGGCAGAGTAGGAAGGAGTCCTTAATTGCATAGCCAACTCTAAGAACCTGGAACAAGCATTCTGCTCCTATATTCTCAGACCTGACCTGTGGAAGACCTCTAGTTACAACAAAAGATTATTTTAATTGAGGCAAAACAGGACTGTCTCATCAGAGGAAATATAATCTGAATCGTGGTTAGGAGTATGCCAAATAGAGGCAATACCCACATTCACATCCTACCCATGGGCAAAGACTCAAACAGAGGCAGGTGAGGCATCTATGGAAAAGTTTTTTGGGGGACCTCACAAAGGCATCCAAACACCACACCTTCAAAGAACATCACAAGGGCATAACCAGCACCCCACATCTTGCCTCTGCAAAGATTAAGCAGACATAGTCTCTACCTCTTTACAAGGTGAAGAAACAAACCCAGAATTTACTTCCACCCCTAGTTCTTCTTTCATTACTTTTATACATGCCTAATTTAGAATATAATTTCAACTTAGTGGACCAGATTTGTCTTGCTGGCACTACTTCTGGTTGAATGACTATACATTTTTACTCTTCACTTTTCATTCTATGTTTTACTGGAAGTGTGTCAACTCCTTTATTGTTTCAGTATTCGGTTCATACTCCTCTTTACATTTTTATATGTTGTCACAATCAAAACACTAATATTATTCTGCTTTCTTCTTTCCATTTCTACACCTAATAACTAGTATTTCATTACACACCTTACTGTCATTGTTTCTTTTTAAAATGGTTTTATTTATTTATTTTTGTCTGTCTACTATATAAGGTTATATAAGGTCACTTTTGAGAAAGTATGTAATAAGAACACTCAAGATTGTCATGTTCTGAGTCCCACAACACCCAGAGAAAGCTCCACTCCCAGGAGCTCTGACACACTCAAGATCAGAAGTAAGGAGGAACCAACATCTTACACAACACTGGGAATAACTGGAACCAGCGGGACCAGACACACAGGAACTCCACCAGCCCAGTGACTCAGGTTTCTTTCCCATCTGTCTGTGCTGGTGCCCTGAGCAGACCTTGGGCGCAAGCTCTACAGCCAGTCCCACAACACCCAGAGGAAGCTCCACTCCCAGGTGCTCTAATAAGACCAGGGTCACAGGATCACAGAGACACTTTCACTCTGAGGAGTTCTGACACAACCAGGATCACAGGAAGGACTGGCTCCAATCAGATTTAGCAACAGCAGGTAGCACTAGAGATAACCAGATGGCGGGAGGCAAGCATAAGATAATGAACAACACAAACCAAGGTCACTTGGCATCATCAGAACCCAATTCTCCCACCACAGCAAGTCCTGGACACACCATTACACTGGAAAAGCAAGATTCAGATATAAAATCACTTCTCATGGTGATGATACAGGACTTTAAGAAAGACGTAAATAGCACCCTCAAAGAAATACAAGAGAACACAAGTAAACAGCTAGAAACCCTTCAAGAGGAAACACAATAATCCCATAAAGAACTACAGGAAATCACAATCGAACGGGTGAAGGAAATGAGCAAAACCATCCAAAATCTAAAATTGGAAATAGAAACAATAAAGAAAACAGAAAGAGTGAAAACCCTGGCCATACAAAACCTAGGAAAGAAATCAGGAGACATAGATGCAAATATCACCAACAGAATACAAGAGATAGAAGAGAGAATCTCAGGTGCAGAAGACCCCATAGAAAACATTGGCACAACAGTCAAAGAAAATGCAAGTAGCAAAAATCTCCAACCCAAAACATCCCCGAAATCCAGGATAGAATGAGAAGACAAAACCTAAGGATAATAGGTATAGAAGAGAGTGAAGATTCCCAATTCAACAATATTATAGAAGAAAACTTCCCTAACCTAAAGAAAGATGCCCATGAACATACAAGAAGCCTACAGAACTCAAAGAGACTGGACCAGAAAAGAAATTCCTCCCATCACATCATAATCAAAACACCAAGTACACTAAATAAAGAATTTTAAAAGCAGCAAAGGAAAAAATTCAAATAATATATAAAGGCAGGCCTATCAGAATTACACCAGACTTCTCACCAGAGACAATGAAAGCTAGAACATCCTGGGCAGATGTTATACAGACCCTAAGAGAACACAAATACCAGCCCAGGCTACTATACCCAGCACAACTCTCAATTACCTTTCATGGAGAAAACAAGACATTCCATGACAAAACAAAATTTACACAATATCTTTCCACAAATCTAGCCCTACAAAGGATAATAGATG
>NW_022196895.1:85556070-85556209 GCF_008632895.1 Mastomys coucha
TAAAATTTATATTGAGAAAAATGTATTTTCACTATTGCTGTAGATGAGCCTCTACATAAGACTGTTAATTAGATTGTTGTTTTATTTCAAACAACTTTTATAATACTTATTTTTATTGTTATAATATTTTATAAATTTT
>NW_022196895.1:85556543-85563193 GCF_008632895.1 Mastomys coucha
AACAAATTCAGATAAATTGAAATCATGTAACTTTTCTCATCATAATGCAAGAAAAGTTTAAAAAAAAAAGATTGTCATGTTCCCTTTCTTGTCATCAGCACATATATATGTTTTAATAGCATCTAGTTATTGTGAAAGAAATAAGATAAAACATGCAATATGTGTGTTTCTTAGACTGAATTAATTTAATATGAATATCTCAAGTCTTAGTTATTGTTATATTTTCAAAATTATTGGAGTAGAAAAAGCAATACTTTTTAATTGACTGTAACTATGTTTTTATTGTGAGGATTTTCATCAGTTGTGTTCATGCCTGGTGCCCTGAGTGCACTGAATGAGAATTTAGCCACTGAGATACATTTTCAGTCTAGTACAAAGAAATAAAATTTCAACTGTGTTCTTTCTTCCAGACTACTTGCCATTCTTTGGGTCTCTTCCAAACCATAGGAAAATTTCTCCCAGGAACCACCAATGTCCATAGTAGGCTGAGACTCATTAGGCAACATTTACTACCATTCCTGTCCTCCATTCCCCTATCTCCATACCTACACTTAGTCCTGCAGCAGCCTGCCTGCAGGAGTCACTTCTCCCACCCCATCTCCAATACTTGGAGACCCTACCTCTTGATGCATACCTGGGATTCAACTAGTTCTTTCAAGAAATCTGTTTAAGACTCTCATTCTAGCCTATCTTCATTCTTTTGTGATACCCACAGATACTCTCAACCACTAGCCATACATGACTGGAATTAATTAGTCAACCTTTATTTTGCTTTTTTGCTGTCCATTCCATTGTCTCCAGACTTACTTCCAGGCTGGGTGCAGTAGGACAGCAAGAACCTTACTTCCTAGCCCACCTTTGTCCCTGGGACTACATCTCTTGATGTGGATCTAGGACCCCACTCTCTTTCTTAGCACTGCTTTCAGCCTTTCCTACTGAATCATCTCCCTTCCTTTGAGATACCAGCTGCCTTGCAAAAACACTCTCTGCCAGGGACTCCACAGTCATTACATTTGGCTGTGATTCAGAGTGAGAAACAGCAATCAAAGAATGAAACATCCACACAACAAAGATGAGTCCAGATGTTTACAGAAGAGAACACTTCACATGCCATAACTCCAGATGCCTAGACCTCAGTGCAAAAAACACAAACAAAACCACAAACAATGTACATCCTCTAGAATATAGCAACTTTTTTGAAATAGACCACAAGAAAAGCAATTTAGCTGAAGCACACATAACCAGACTTCAAAATAAAAATTAAGACTATATTTAAGCAGCTTGAAGAGGGTACAAATAAATGGCTTAATGAAGAGCATGAGAACATTCAAACAGTTTCAGTAGAATAAAGAAAAGATTTCTAGATATGAAATTAGAATTTAACAGGGAAAAATAATCACTAAATTCAAACTGAATTAAACATGGGGATAATAACTAAGAATTCTAATAAAAAACTTCAGAGGTAAGACTCACCAATAGATTACAAAGAAGACAGAATATCAGATCTTGAAAATAAGGTAGAAGAAATGAATATCTCAAGCTAAGAAAATGTTAAGTCTGAAAATCTCCAGGCACAAAATATATAGAAATTTGGGACACTGTGAAAGGTCAAAGCCTATGAATAAAAAAAATATTGAAAGAGAAGAATCCCAGGTTAAAGGCACATAAAATATTTTTGACAAAAGCATAGAATAAAATTTCTCCAACATAAAGAAGGAGGTGCCTAATTAAGGCACAAGAAGCATACAGAATGCCAGATGGACTTGAACCAAAATAGAAATTCCCCATGATGCTTAATAATAAAAACGCTAAATGTACAGAACAAAGGATATTAAAAACTTCAAGGAAAAATAACCAGCTGATACAGTTGTATATAGAAATTCCATTATAATAACACTTACTTTTTCATTGGATATTTTATTTATTTACATTTTAAATGTTATCCCTCCCTAGAAAACCTCTATCCCATCCCCCCTCCTCCTGCTTCTATGAGGGTGTACCCCCACCCATCCACACCCACCTGCCTCTCTGCCCTCACATTTCCCTACACGGGGGCATCAAGCCTTCATAGAACCAAGGGCCTCTTCTCCCATTGATGCCCAACAAGGCCATCCTCTGATACACATATGCCTAAAGCCATAGGTCCCTCCATGTGTACTCCTTGGTAGGTGGTTTAGACCCTGGGAGCTTTGGTTGGTTGATACTGTTGTTCTTCCCATGGGGTTGCAATCCCCTTCAGCTCCTTCAGTCCTTTCTCTTAACTCCTCCATTGGGGAACCTGTGGTCAGTTCAATGGTTGGCTGTGAGTATCTGCCTCAGTATATGTCGTGCTCTGGCAGAGCCTCTCAGGAGACAGCTTTATCAGGCTCCTGTCAGCATGCATTTCTTGGCCTCCACAATAGTGTCTGTGTTTGGTAAATGTACATGGGAGGGATTCCCAGATGGGGCAGTCTCTGGAAGATCTTTCCTTCAGTCTCTGCTCCACACTTTGTCTCTGTATTTGCTTCCATGTGTATTTTGTTACTCCTTCTAAGAAGGACCTAAGCACCATACTTTGGTCTTCCTTCTTCTTGAGCTTCATGTGGTCTGTGAATTATATTTTGGGTATTCTGAACTTTTGGGCTAATATCCACTTATCAGTGAGGCACACCATGTGTGTTCTTTTGTGATTTGGTTACCTTACTCAGGATGATATTTTCTAATTCCATCCATTTTCCCCTAGTAATAATTATTTAGAAGGATCCCTGGCATTCCATTCCTATGTAGATACAATTGTCCTCTGTAATCCTGATTTTAATAAATTTCCTCATGTATAATATATTTCAATCAATTATTTAATCTCTGTTGGTATTTTACAGAACTGAATTGGAAAGCCAATATTCTCTTTGTAGCCAAAATCTGAAAAGCATGGCCATTCTCTCTCTCAGTGGCTATTGAGTTTGATATTCCTCAGATATTAGATGGAAGAAATTTTGTTTAAAGTGATCAATTGCTAAAGCCATGTTTGGGTTTTCTAAATTTTCTTTGATTTGATTCTTATATACCCAATAGCTTATCATTTAATTACAGTAACACTTTAATTACCTTAGTCAAGAAGCATTCTTCCACTTAATTGTATTTTAGACTGTTTAATGATTTATTTCCCTCAAACCTTGCAAGCATAAGTTCTTAACTTAGAGAAAAGAAATCTGAATTTCTTTCTTAATCATTGATTTTACCATACTCACGTACTTAATTTACACTTGCTTACTTGTTTTATAATAAAATTATTTTAAACATGTTATGTGTTTTTCAGCAAATAATTCATTCTCTTGAAAAAAACTATATCAGATGAAATCTTTGTATATAAAATAAACCTTAAAGTAGAATATTATTTATTGAAGAGACAAGAAAGCTTGTTTATGAACCTACTCCCCTAACACAATGTATTCTCCTTGGGAATATTATACCAGAACTCTGGAAAACAGAGCAAGAAATGGTCAGGGAGTAAGTTTATCTTGATATTTTTGTAAAAATGTTAAACTTTGGTAGCTTGAAATGCTTATATCCTCTCACTGTAGATAGAATATTCAAGTTATGAAATTTAATTATATAATATTAACTTGAAATGTACACATATATTCTATGATTAAGGCTATATCTTTGTTGCTATGGGGATTTTACTTTAGCTCAGCACTTGGCCAATTTATTTTGAGAAACAGCACAGCTGCTGCAGTATGATAACTTGTCACCTGGATGTGTGCTCTGCATTGAGTGTGGTTAGCAGAACATACAGTGATTATTGTTCAAGATGACAAGCAGTTTGCAATCTTGTTATGTGCCATCCTAAAAACACACTGAATATTGTTGATGTTTATTTTTAGTGTGAGTTATTGTAATAAATTATGATCACTTGAGCATTCTGGTTTAAGTAGATGATGAGCAAAGGGTCTATTTAAAATGATGGATTAAAGTACTCCGTGATGATGGTATTTTATCACCATGATTTATCTCATTTTTCCACTAATACAGTCAACACTTTAAAAATACATAATTTTCAGATTTCAGACAAAGTTGGATGCTTTTATCTTTTTTAAAGTAAAAAAAAAATCATTTAATGCTAGATTACATCTTTTTCATTGATTCTCTTTGAATTTCACATCATGTACCCTGCTCACACTCAACTCCTAGTCCTTCCTTGTTTGCCACCAACCTATGTAAACTCTCTGTCCCCAAAAGTAAAATTAACAATAAGAATTAAAAGAAATAAAAAAGAGAACAAACTCAATTTGTTTTGTTCCTATATTCATTTGTGCTTGTATAAACTCTCAATGTCCTGACCCTTGAATAGAACTCAATCATATCCCTCCCTGAATCTTTGCCGGAAGCCATGGATCGTGGAGAGAAGTACACTCCAGCATCTCCATTAAATATTTGAAAAGTTCTCTTTGATGGATTCTTGTCTAGGATGTTACTTTTGAGGGGAGGATAGGGAGATGAGGAGTTGGGATTGTCACAGAACTTTTCCATGTTCCAACCTCTCAACTGTGTTTCTACAGTCATTGATGTCATGTCAATGCCAAAGAAGCCAAAGTAGCTTCCCTGCTTTTCACATGGATAATGGGCTTCCAAATGATTTCTGGTGACAACACAGCCCACACACCCAGCTCACATGACAACAGGCCCAGACATAGCTCTTGGCAAAAACATGAACTAGGATACCACCATGGCCTCAGGCTGCAGTGCAGGCCTCTTACATAAGTATGATCCCCACTAGCAACATATCCTTCAGATATGTGACTTCAGGTAGTGACAGCATGGGCTACAGACAGTAACAGGACCCCAGTGAGGAGCCATTGAGCCTGGCTGTCTATATTACATCTTTTAGGCTATGAAGAAAAGGCATTATTTTGTCATGAGTGGATTGCTATCCATTAAAACTCTTTATTGTATTCTTACAGATAGCTCTAATTTTGTTTCACTTGAGATTTCAGCTAGAAAAAAAAGGAGCTGATGAATTAGTTTTCTCTATAACAGGAACTTTTAAAAGACTTTTGGAAAAATTCTCTTTATGTTTTAAATATCTTATAAAATTAACATATATTCCATAGCCACTCCAATGATTAGTGATGTAATGATTAAACCTTCTTATTTGCTTGTCTGAGACAAAATATTACCCCATAGTCTAGGTTGAGATTAAACCACAATTGTTCTATCTCTACATCTGAATGTGGGACCTTGAGAATAAGTCATCACCAAGCCCATCAAATTAAACATTTTTCATACAAATTTTAAAGTCCATAAATTTTATCCACTGATCTCTGTTGGTGCCATTTGCAGCAAAACTTCAATTGAAATTAGTGTGAACTTGCTCATTCCAGTTTGTACATCTCAGATTTAAGTTTATTTATTAAAAACAACTTGAAGCATTTGGATATTGTGGATTATTTTTTAAATAATATTTATTTTATATGTGTTTGTGAGTGCTAGCATGTGTCTGGTGACTGCAGAGACATGAAGAGTGTGTCAGATCCCCTTGAACTAGAGTTACAGTAGTTATGGGCTCCTATATAGCTGTTGGACATAAATCATGTTCCTTCCAAGAGCAGTGAGTGTGGCTTGGCAGTGGTGGCATATGCCTTTAATCCTAGCACTTGGGAGGCAGAGGCAGTTGGATTTCTGAGTTCAAGGCCAGCCTGGTCTACAAAGTGAGTTCCAGGACAGGCAGGGCTAAAAAAGAAAATAAAAGCAGTGAGTACTCATAACCTCTGAGCCATTTCTCAAGCCTGGTATTATGGAATTTTTACTTGAACTCCTAAGTGTATAATTCCTCAAGATGCATATAAAAGCAGGAATTATTTTTATGTTTAATCATTGTGTGGATATATATATGTTTATTTTAAAGATTTAATTTACTCATGGAAAGAGAAAGAAGGAAGAAACCATACAATCAAGAACTATATCAATAATAAACTAACTGAAATTATGCCAACTCTTCCTTCAGCAACAATGTAAACATTGTATACAATATAGTAGGGAATACTGACAGATGGTTAACCTAGGAAATACAGGAGTCACTCCCAACAGAAGGTAACACAATGAACCCCATATAATCTTCATTTTCACTAGTGTTTGGATTCTCCAGAGAGGGAGAGAATAATTAGAGCATAAAAGAGTCACTGCATGGGGTGATAGGGTGGGGAAGGATATGGCCCCATGTTAGTCTACTGAAGAGTTGAAAATTTTAGTAAAGAAAAACTGAAAGACTATGAGGACAGATAGAAAATTCTCTGAAAATTTACAAGTTTCTTAGTCTTTGGCTGGAAACAAAGCTATAGGAATTCTCAAAAACATAACACAAGACCTAGTTTAGTAATCTAATCAAGGGAGGAACAAAGAGGTTAGTTACCAAAACAACCTCAAACAAAACGCAGGGATATCAGCAAGGAAGCCATACAGACACAACTAGTAACTGACAGAGACAAAGTTTAAAGTCAGGGCTATACTAGCTCAATCCTTTAGAATGTATGAAAAGCATATTGAAAGACAAATATGTTGTACTGCTACATTTACCACTCATCAGTATATTATCACACACCAATCAAAATGATACAACAGAATATTACTTATAAAAATTCATCCCTTTTAATATTCTTTTTTTTTTTTTTTTT
>NW_022196895.1:85563279-85569313 GCF_008632895.1 Mastomys coucha
GACCAGGCTGGCCTCGAACTCATAAATCTGCCTGCCTCTGCCTCCCAAGTGCTGGGATTAAAGGCATGCGCCACCACCACCACCCAGTCCTTTTAATATTCTTATTAAGAGGATTTGCCAAAATAATAAGCTTCTCCAAAATAATAAGATAGATTGAACCTAATTTAAAATGTGTAAAAGCAGGTTTTTGGGAGCAACTCCCTGGAAGGTTCACAGGTCTCAGGGAAGGAGGCCAGAGAAGTCTCTATACCTGGCTAAGGTGAGGGGATTTTATAGATGTTGGGACGGGGGTGGTTATGACATGTCAGCCAGGAGCTAGGTTTGTGCATGTATATGGTCAAAAGCTGAGCTCCTGGCCAGGTACTCTTGGGTGGGCTAGCCAGGTGCATCAGTTGACAGAAACAGGGAACTAAGCTTCTAGTCCCATTCCTTTGTTTGAAAATTTTCCATGCAATCAGGGATCGGGGAAAGATAGTGCAGGGAGGAACTGGAGGTTCTAACTTAACAGGTGTACTATTAGCAATACTAGAGTTATAGAAGCCTGATTGGGAAAATAAGATTGGTGGCAACAAGTGGGGATGTGACACAGATCATGGCATTAGTGTTAAAAGATAGTGAATTATGATAGATGGTACAAGGACTTAAAGGAAAACTTAAAGAAAATATATAAATGAAAAATATTGATAGAGTAAGTACAAAATATACTCAAGAGTAAAATATACTACATAAAATGAATATTCCATCAGTTATCGGAAATAAATGGGATGGAAAGTGAAAGACCTAGAAAGCCAGAAGCAACTTAGTCTGAATAACAGACTCCATGAATGAGAAAGAAAATACTAAATTATTTAATGAGTGGTAAACTAGAGCCTGTAAGAAAATAGGAGGAGAAATCAGGATAGGAAAGGAAGGATGAAGAGAAAAGGAGAGAGAGAGGGAGAAAATTGCCAGAGAATTCCCTTAGTTTGAAAAAATAAAACTACACATCTGGACTGTAAAAAAAAAAGATTAAATAAAATAAAATTTTTAAAAACTACACATCTATGAATATCAATAACTGTCAAACTGGATGAACATAAATGTGAACATGAGAGTCACATTTAATCACAACAAATTTAAACATTGGAAGCTACAGAAAAATAAAAGAATCTTGAAAACAGACTGGAAGAAATATGTGCAAAGAAATATGATAAAATAATTGCTAATTACAGCCTGAAACAAGTCCAGAAGATGGTGAAGTGATAACTTATCACAATACAACTAAACACATTCAGCCTGGAATTCTCTACTCAGGACCATGTGTACAAACCAGAAATGAAATCACTTTTAGTCAGTTTACAGAATTCATTTTCAGCAGAAAGGAAACACAATGAGGAATTTATTTTTGGTTGAACTAAAACAAAGTGAAGTACAGAAAGTCGGGAAACTGAACAGAGGTGTGTATCAGTGGGGGATGGGGAACCAGGGATAGCCACAAGAAAGTCCCAGATACAAGGAAAGTAAGATGTTCTCAAGACCCAATGGAGATGACATTAGCCAATATACCCAACAAAGAGATAGAACCTGTAGAGGCCACATCCAGTGGATTGGGACTATCCTCACCCATCCATCTCAAAATTTTAATCCAGAATTGTTCTAGTCTAATGTAAATGGAGGGTGGAGCAGAGACTGAAGGAAAGGTCATCCAGAGACTGCCCCACCCAGGGATCCATGCCATCTACACATACCTGTCTTTTGAGAGGCTCTACCAGAGCCTGACCGATAGGAGATATGGATGCTCGCAGACAACCACTGGACTGAGTGCAGAAACCACAATGGAAAAGCAAGGGGAAAATCTGAAGGAGCTGAAGGGGATTGCAACCTCATAGGAATAACAACAATATCAACTAAACAGACCCCCAGAGCTCCTAGGCACTAAACATCCAACTAAAAAGTACACGTGGAGGGATCCATGACTCCAAGCTGCATATGTAGCAGAGGATTGCCTTATCTGGCATCAATTGGTCCTGTGGTGGTTTGATGCCCCAGCATAGAGGGATAATAGGGTAGTAAGGCAGGAGTGGGTGAGTGGGGAACACCCTCATAAAGACAAGGGAAGAGGGGAAGGGATGTGGGGTTTGCAGAGGGGAAATCAGGAAATGGGACAACATTTGCAATGTAAATAAATAAAATAACCAAAAAAAAAAAATCAGCTTTTTAAAATGAATGAAAGGTACCTAAATTTTTTATTATGGCTGATAGTTATATGTATGTGTATAAGTTTGGATACATACATAGTTTTATACATCTATATACTGAAGTAAACACACATTTATCATTTATCTAATCTTTAAACAGGAATATATTTTAAAATTGTATGTATCATTTTTCATTCTCTCATTATTATTAAAAATTCATATAACATATTTTATTTCTTAGATGAATGTTCATACATAGTGTTATTGCTGATATTTTATTTCTTTTATATATTGAGTGCATGGCATAATTATTGTGTATTTTATGTATATCCAAAATATAAGATATATGTTTTTATTCAGTCACATGTGCAAACATATATGTATGTGTGTGTGTGTGAGAAATGTTTTATTGCTTTAAAAGTATAATCATAACAATTGCTTTGTATATGTTTAATTGATAATATTTTATAAATATTCTTTCAAGTGTATTTGTAAGTAGAAATTCAGTCCTTTTATTGGGTACATAATATTCCAAAAAGTTAAAGGAATATCTGTGCAAATATTTTCAGGTTTTTATACTACAAACAATTTGTACTAAATAACATATATTCTATGCTTATATAACTTATTATATATTTCTATGGACACTTTATTGTTTACAAGTTATTATTATGTACAATAATATGCACCATATATATTATACATTTAGTTATATGTTAATACATTATACCATAAAGTTTTTGTTTTTAAACAAAAATTGTAAAACAAAATACAATGTAAAACATTGTAGTGAAGGACTAGTTATATTTACTTTAGTATGTAAGATAAACCATCTATGAGTTGTTTAGTATATTCCCATAGTTTTGCTGGTTGTTACTAATATTTTAAAGCATTTTATCAAGTGTTATAAAACTAGCAATTCTGTTTTTGCCATGTGAGTGAAAAATTCCTTTTCTTGATTATTTTCCCAAGTAAAATTTTGAAATATCTTGTCAAATACTTTAGCTTGGTGTGCACATATTTGTATGTGTGTTTGTGTGTGTATTTATGTGTATATGTGTGTGTGTATGTATTTTTGGTTTTGGTGGCTAAACTCTTCCTAGTTAAATCATTAAATCATTTGAGTTTATTGCTTCTGCTCTATGTGAAAGATACCATTAAAATTACAGAAGGATAACTGCCTGTGCCCGAATCTTTTACATACCTGTTGCTTTTCCTACTGAGGTACTGATGCTTGTCAGTAATTCTATCTATATAATGCATTAGTTCTTGGTTTAATACTAGGGCCTATTAGTCCTCTTCCATGAGAATATGTTTATTTTATTTCATTAATGTCTAGTTTCATGAGGAATGGTTCCTTAGTATTCCTTTAACTTTCCCTACACAGTGCCTTATTTTCATAATTTCATTGTAATATATATTGCAATACTGTCTAGTTCTTCCATTTATATAAAAATAATAAAACTGTTCTTACACTTATTGTTTTACTTATAAGCAAATTACATTCTGTAAAGTACACATGATATTCAACCTTCACATCTTTCCACAATCAAGTCATGAATTCTAAGTGAGCATCAGGGAGTCTGCTTGAAGTATCCAAGGGCTACTTTTTTCTTCTGTGTTTTTCTGTGCTTCTGGCAGTAGTTCAGGTGACCTCCTTGACTTTCTCAGTTTCCACCCTTTCTTAAGTCACATAAGCTGAAAGGCAGAGCCCTCACAGCCTGTTGGAGGTTGGCATCTTGACAGTAAGGCTGCAGTTGTGGCCTCTACTTGTGTTTCCTGGATCCTGTCCCAGTGCAGCATTTTGCCTTCCTGTTACATACAGAATCTACTTCTTCCTGACACACTAACCAATCCCACTTCTACCTCTCCTTGTGATTACAGAACATGACAGGTCAGCACTCTGCTTCTACTCCTGTACTTAAGCTCATCTTCTTAAAAGGATGTTTTTTAGATGTGATAATTGAAATAACGACTGTGAATTCACTTAGAATATGTCTTACTTTTTCCTCACAGCTTTATTTCACATTATAGAGCACACATGCAGAATAGATACCTTCAAGGCAGGGTCTGTGGGGTTTTAGCCTTTACATCCTGAAGCACACAAGGTATGTTGTTATTTAGTTAACAACCTGGGTTATAAACCAACATTTTCCTGTGAAAATGACAAGTCAGAATTTTACTAAAAATTGCATTGAGCTTATTTACATAAATTTTGTTAATTTATATCAAATAGCTTAAGTTCTGATATTCCTGGTTTCCGCCTATTTATTCTTATTCTTTAGTCTAGTTTTTGCTTTAAAATATACTTTCGTAAATTTATTTATGATTATAGTACATATTGTCACCATTATTGAGTAGTTTTCTCTTTTCCACTTATAGATATGTAAGTTGAGCTAGTGGAATATCTTTGATGGTACAGGGGCTTGTCTAGAAGTCTGGCAACCTGAGTTGGAATACTGGGATACACGTGATAGATAGAACTTTTCTTTAAGGCTTTTATAGATAAAACATTAGAAACATTATTTCTTTTCTATAGTCAGCTTGTTTTCTTGTTTCTCATTATTATTATTCCTCTGTGTAATTTTTTACTCTTGTTGTTAATCATTTCTTATCTTTAACCCTCTTCTATTATATCTGCCATTTTTTTCTGTATGGTTTAAGACATCTTATTATTGTAAGGCTTTTTTACTTCTAAAGATATTCTGGATTTTCCTCTCCGACGGGACCGCGGGGCGGGCCAATGGCGGTGGTGGACACGGTGAGCCAATGGGCGGGAGGCTCTCATGCAGCTGGCGTCCGCCACAGCCACCTCTGGGTCCTGGAGCCAGAGACTGCCCGCGACTGAGCGCAGCGGAGTCCGCGGCCAGACGCCCCCGCAGTGGCCACTGCTCGCATGCCGTGGCCCTGCGTGAGCTTCTGCACGCCGAGGGCGGGCTTGCACCCCAGCCGGCCCTGCACTCGTCTCAGCTTACAGCCCACGCACTAAGTCTGCCTTCCTGCCCGGGCCTCGCAGGCCGGGAAACGTGGCCGAGGGCTGCAAGGGCAGCGCCCACGCACCGCTGCCGTTTTGCTGCGAAGCCACATCGTCCTCGGAGCCGGGATGCAGTGACTTTTGATGATGTGCATGTGAGCTTCACTAGGGAAGAGTGGAATCTGCTCGATCCTTCCCAGAAAAGTCTCTACAAAGATGTGATGTTGGAGACTTACTGGAACCTCACTGTTATAGGATACAATTGGGAAGATCATCACATTGAAGAACAATGTCAAAGATTGAAACATCATGTAAGGCATGTAAAAAGTCAAAGTGGAGAAAAGCCATATAAAAATAAGCAATGTGGTAAAGCCTTTGCAATACCCAGTCATCTCCAAAGACATAAAAGCATACATACTGGAGAGAAGCCTTATGAATGTAATCAATGTGGTAAAGCCTATTCATGTCGGAGTAGTCTCCAATATCATAAACGAACACACACTGGAGAGAAGCCTTATGAATGTAATCAATGTGATAAAGCCTTTTCACCTCAGAGTCGTCTCCAGTGTCATAAACGAACACATACTGGAGAGTAGCCTTATGAATGTAATCAATGTGGTAAAGCCTTTTCACATCAGAGTCATCTCCAAAGACATAAAAGAACACATACTGGAAAGAAGCCTTATGAATGTAATCAATGTGGTAAAGCCTTTTCACAGCAGAGTAGTCTCCAATATCATAAAAGAACACATACTGGAGAGAAGCCTTATGAATGTAATCAATGTGGTAAAGCCTTTTCACGTCAGAATAGTCTCCAATGTCATAAAAGAACACATACTGGAGAGAAGCCGTATGAATGTAATCAATGTGGTAAAGCCTTTTC
>NW_022196895.1:85571704-85581314 GCF_008632895.1 Mastomys coucha
GGTGGCTCACAACCATCTTCTGGTGTGTCTGAAGACAGTGATGATTCTAATCATATAAATAAATAAATTCTTTTTAAACAGAAAAAAAAAAGATATTCTGTATTTATCATGAAATACTGCACGTTATAAATGGAATTATCTTTTATTTTAAATATATTTTATTAAAATATCTTTTAAACTTCCAAAATTAAAGTATTTCACTGCAATTGTTGCTTCCCTAAGCTCAACTTTGTTGGGGTTAGATTAAGTTCTCCTTGTTGTAGGCTTATATGAACAGCCTTAGCTATATAATTTTCTCTTGTATCTTCTCTTGTGTTCCAGTGTTTGGTCATCTGACTAGTGAAAGGCTAGTAGGCCCCAATAGGAGGCTCAGTAGGCGAGTTCAGTATTAAGGCCCAATAGGAGGGCCCAATTGGAGGGCCCAGAGTTATTTTCCCAAGATGTTGGCAGGGTAGCTGGCTGAAACAGCAGGAGCTGGGTTCTTGGTCACCTAGGAACATTTGTCAGCAGGCCTGGGCTGCAACATGTATGCAAACCCCAAGTAACCCAGGTGACATCAACTTTTCCCCAGATGGCTTCATAGTCCACCTTTGTTTTCAGAGGTGCTTCTTTCTGCATCTTCATCTGGGGATCCCATCCACTAGACCTCTTGCAGTTGGCTGGAGCTTTTTCTATACAATGTAATCAATCCATCAACAGCCTGACTTCAGAGTCTTACAGGATTCCAGAGTATGATAAAAGGTTTTACCAAGATTCTTTGTTCAGATTGTATGTAGGCAGCCATGGTGATGTCACTTCATGGCTGTAGTTTCTGATAGTTCTAGAAGATACAGTCTTACAGCATCCTCATTCTTTGGCCTTTACAATCTTCCAAGATGGTCCCTGAGCCTTAGGTAAAGGAGGTGTATTGCAGATGTATCAGTCAGGATTTGACTTCCACATGACTCAAATAAGGATGATAACCATAGACTTTTTAACATAAATGGTGAAAAGTTAATAAGACCTCAACCAGAGACCAAGGTATATGAGCAACTAAGAAATGCTAAGAGAGGGAAAAATTGTTTATCCCAAGAAGTGCACACTAACTGGTTATCCAATACCGAAAGACCAGCCTTGAAAACAGGAACAAATAATGTTAAACAGACTGTAGGTTGTATTTATGTATTTTGGAATATATTATACGTGTATATTCTATATATTATATGTTGATCATAATATTACATACCTGTTTATGTATATAAGCATATGTATAAGAACAATTAAAGAAAATGGGAATGTTTTAAATAAATCAAGAGAAGATGTACACAAGATGGAAATGTAAGTATAATCTCAAAAAACTAAGCTTGGGGAATTTAGAAAAAAAAAGATATTCATAATGAACCTTATGATTATATTACTTGATATGAGACTAATTTTATTGTATTCTTATTTTTACCTCAGATGAAAATATTTCCATTTATATTCAGTAGGATTAGACTATAAAATCACTGAGATTTTGGTAAAATAGAGACTGCCTCTGACTTACGTGGTAAGAAGGCCAGATGGCCACTGGTTAGTGAGTCATTTCAGATTCTTGGTCTTCAGCATCATGGTACTTCCTTGCTTCTCCTATTCAAAGTCAATCAGATCTACCTTCTCAGTTCCTTTGGTTCTCTTTCCTGATGGCATGAATGGTATATAGTGTTACATTCATGATCTAGGTACTTCATGTGGGAAATACCAGATATCATGTAGACTGAGATCAGTGATCTCACAGATCAAACATAGACTCCGGGCTCTTCCACTGAGTATGCAGACAGGCACATCCATGTCATCATGGAACAGTGCTGAAATGGAGGAAATTTGGACACAGATGGAAAAATTAGATAATGATTGATTGGGTTGTGTTTGCCATAAAGAAAAATAAAATCATGACACTTACAGAAAAATGGATACAACTGGAAATAATTATGCTAAGTGAAATAAGTCAGACTTAGAAAGACAAACACTATAAGCCTTCTCTCATATACAGAAACTAGAGGTGTGTGTGTGTGTGTGTGTGTGTGTCTAGGTTGTGAATCTAGAAAAGGTATGAAATAGATATTAAGAGAAGTGAGAGGGAGAAGAAGAAAATAATAGCATACATGTTAATTGGAAGCTTTTACAGGGAATATTCTTGCAGAGAGGGAGGAAACATGCAAGTAGAGAGTGGTTAGAAAGAGGAGAAAATCCCATATGAGCATGAAATATGCATGCTAACTTAAAAACTAAATTATAATATATATTCCTTAAACTACTACTTGATATTAACAAATAAGCTAGGTGATTATTATAAACGAGCATAAAAATAATAGTGTGACAAATTATCACAAAATAGTGGAACAAAAAGAAGTTAAAAGTTGAGCCAATTTCTATTACCCTCCTGGTTTGAGGCCTGACTCTCATAGCCACACCTCTCTGCCCATCTCCTGCTATTTGCCACACCTCCAACCTGGTTCCAGTTACATTCAGAAGCTCCACCTCTGCAGAGAAAAAAAGGAAGTCACTGATTGGACTGACGTGCTGACATAATTGGGGGTGTGGTTTTGCCTAACTTATTCTACCTGTTGGTAGGAACAAAGGGATTCATTAAAAGGTTCAAGATGGCTGAGTAAAGTCTCCTGTCTAATGTTTTAAGGTACCTTCCTCATGGGTAGGTATAATGTTGGCCATCCTATCTCATCTTATCTCCTCCTATCTCCTCCTATCTATTTCTAACTTCATATTCCAGGTAACCTACTGTTTTTACATTGCTGCTGGACAGTAACAAATTTCCAACAAGATTTTTAGAGATAGCTGTAACACAGCTACCAGATGGTATGGTTACAGGAGTAATCAAAATTTTATGAGCATGTAGTGGGAACTTTAGGAGCTGCTTATTGCTATAATGGTACTGAGATTTTAGCAAACTGTTAATGATAGATGTGAAATAAATTAATTTTAAAGAATTAAGAAATTTATCCCCGGGGGTAATCTTAGAGTAGTAGGGGGCTTAATCTTAGAGTAGAGCTAAACTTTAAAACATCATCCAGTATGATATTAATAATGTCTTTTTCAGGAAAAATGACTAATAGAAAGAATTTAATGCCTTTAAACTAAGAAACTTCTCTTTACAATGGTGTTCTGGTCCCTCGATGCTTGTTGTATTGGGATATATGATGTTCCTGCTGTTAATTACTAAGGCATTTAGTAGATATGAGATGGAAAAATAAGTCATGTCTTATGTCAGAACTCCCTGTCCCCAGGCTGTCCTTCTCCTCAGGAGCCCTGTTATTTTACCCAGTTAGATGTCTGGCCTTTTGTGGTTCAGCAGGGTTCTGAACTGATCACCCACCTGTGTCCTCTCTGCTGCCCTGCAGCTGCTGTTAGCTGATGTGATCAATCTAGTTAATTTTATATTGTCAAGTCTCCTTGAGAATAATGTCCTCTTAGGTTATTTCATTAGAGGAAAATCCTCCTTGTCCTTAACATTTTAGTATAACATAGTAAAGTGTTCATATCAGCATGAATAGATTAGTACACTATTTGTAAATATATTTTCATTATAAGTTTTTATAAATGTTTATTTCTTATAAACATTTTATGAGCTATACCTTTGTGAAGGTTAACTGAGAAAATCACCAGGAGTTAATTCAAAAGACCATTTTTCTTACATGAGAGTATTAATTTAGTTGAGAGAATCTTTCAGACTTTAAGTTAAATTTTTTTGTTCCATAAAGTTGTAAAAAAAAAAAAATGTAAGAAATTGTCCAAGTTTCATTCTGTGGCTGTGACAAATACTATGAATGGAATCAACTCAGAGGAGTAAAGAATTTCCTTCAGCATATAGGTTATCAATCAATTCGCTGCACAGTTCCATCAAGGGAAGTCAGGACTGGACATCATACATCAACTGAAAATCAGGACAGCCTCCCAAAGACATGATCACAGGCCAATATTTCATAAATTAAGATTCTCCCAAATGGTGGAAGACTATGTCAAGCTGATAGTTGAAGCTATTAGGACAGAAAGTAAAGAGAAAGAACTGGGGACAGAAGCATGGAAGATGAAGGAATGGAGAAACTCACATATGTACACACAGAGGGAAGGCTCTCTCTCTCTCCCTCCCCCCCCAACAAAAAAAAAAAAACCCAAACTGTTGCCTTTTTCACTTCTGAATTTCTGGCCATACTTCTACTCAAGGTCATAGATTTGACTTTGATTTTCATAGTAATTGAACTAACTTCTGTAGAGGAATTTTAATTCAGCACTGTGGTTTATCTGATTACATCCTAAGTACTTGTAAGTTTGTGTGATCCGGCTGGAATGCAGACATGCCCTTATTACATACCTTTTATCTGATATAATGACTTCTAATTGAAGGGCTGACAAAGTGACAAATCAGAGAAAGATTTGACAGAATATGCCCAGCTCTCAGGAGAAAAGCTATTTAAAAGCAGCACAGGGAAGAAGAGAGTCAGTTTGTCAGTGAGTTGGGTGTTGACTTAGTCAGGAGTCAATGCAGTCAGTGAAGTGCAGTGGAATTGAGTTCATTTTTAAGTTCATGCAGTTCAGCACAGGTCAGCAGAGGCAGCTGAAGCCAGAGAATAAGAAGGAGCCAGAAGACTAGAACAAATTGCCAGAGTTAGAGTCCAAGTAGTAAAATTCAGTGAGAAGCTGAGAGAAGAAAGATTGAATCAGTCAGCTTAGAGAGGAGTCTGAGCCAAAACAGCTGAGTTGAATCAACCAGCCAGAGTTCAGAAAGAACTATAAAGAATGAACTTATTCAGCAGTAAGTCTTAGAGGCTGAAACATTCTAGGAATAGATTAGCAGAAGGAAGCTGCTGCATTCAAGGTCTGGGACTGCAGATTATATTGTATGGAGATTAGAAGCTTCCTGTCCTAGGAACAGAGAAGGAAATTCTCTGGGTAGAGCTCAAGCAATGTATTTGTAATGCTTCAGTATGGCTTTCATCTCATTATATGGTTTCATCCAAAGAAACAAAAGTGACATTTACATATACAAACTTGATTTTTAAATGTCACTTGTACAGTGACTTGTTCTTTTATATTTTTCCTGACCACCTATTTAGGAACTGACAACTATTAACACTATTAAACCATGTGAAGCCCTCACCCAGTGTCAGTGACTACTGTTGTCTGTGCAGGTCTCATTTCTTTTGAAGCATAACTGTCTGTGGTGTTGAGCTTTCCTATGTAAATATCCAAAGTGGTTTGTTTATGTTACTCACTTAGAAAATTAAAATGTCCATTCATCTGCTATAGATGTTTGAAGTTCAATAGAGAAAAACATGAAAAATTGAAATATTTTATAAATTTTTCATCACAAACCTCAGATGTGGTCTGAAACATCTAATACCAGTATAGTTGATTCCTTCCACATGCCAAAAACATTTAATAATTACTCCCATCAAACTTCTACCATTTCATCTTTACATCTATATTACTCTGAATTCAAAGACAAATTATAAGCAGTTATCTGGCATCACTGGGAGGGGAGCCCCTTGGTCCTGAGGAGGCTTGATGACCAAGGATAGGGGAACTCTAGGCTGCTGAGGCAGGAGTGGGTGGGCCAATGGGGTAGTACCTTCATAGAGGCAGGGGGTAGGGAGGAGAGGATAGGAGGCTTATGGAGGGGAAGCTGGGAAGGAGGATAACATTTGAAATGTAAATAAATAAAATAACCAACAAAAACTAATTACAAATTAAAAAAGCATTAGGAGGTGTGGCTTTATTAGAAGAAGTGTGCCACTGAGAGTGGACTTTGAGTTTCAAAGCCCATGCCAAGCTCAAAGTCTTTTTCTCTTTTCCTACTTTCTGTGGATCTAGATGTAGATCTCTCAGCTATTCCTCCAGCGCTATGTCTGCCTGCATGCTTCCACACTTCCTACCATGACACTAATGGACTAAACTTCTAAAATTTTAAGCAAGCCCCAAATAAATGCTTTCTGTTATAAAAGAGTTGCTGTGGTCATAATGTCTCTTCACAGCAATAAAACACTGATTAAGACAGTGGTGGTTTGAATAAAAAAAACACTTGATCACCAGTTGTTGACACTGTTTAAGGGGTTTATGAGACTTTATAATGGGGCCCTGCTATGGGAAGAAAGTTACTGTGGGAGGATTTTGTGAAGGTATAGCCTTGCCTCACTACTAGATCACCTTTGTGTTTGGTAAAATGTGATCATCCAACTTCCTGCTCTGGCCACCTGCCACCATGTTTCCCTTGTCATTTGGATTCTAACTTTTGGATCATTAGTCAAAATAAACGCTTCTATTTATAAGCTGTTTTGGGTCTTGATATTTTATTAAAACAATTTAGATTATCCTCATGGGTTCGGTGTTACCACAATAATCAGAGCCAAGGGGGAGGCAGAGAAGCTTCAAAGGGTGATATGTAATGTGGTACAGATAAGAACCACAATCTAAAGAACATGAGTGTGTTGCAATATATCTTAAAGGCAAGAAAGCAGATTCCACCCTACTCCCAAAGTGAAAGTAGTTGTTTGACACAGACTTTAAACTAGTGAGATTGGAGTCAAACTCGCAACAAGAGAACTGTAAATCTTATTTGTTTATATAGAAGCAATTGAAAAATGAATGATTACAAGAGGCTAGAGGGGGAAGGTCTGTGAGCAAGCAGAAGATACTCCAGAAGGTATGAGATTTCACTTATAGGAAATGAGCATTACTAATCTATCTCTATCTCAAAGAATAGTGACTGAAAAAAATGACAATTTCACAAATGAAGTAGAGGGGTTTTCAAATGAGTTTACCAAAAAATAAATATATGATATAGTATGTTTTTAAGCTGCCTAATTGAATCATCCTGAATTAGAAACACAGTTCTAAATCCAAAATTAAATCTGATAAATATGTCAAGGGTGAAAAGATGGCTGGAGTAGTGGGGCAGGAGAGTGTGGGTGGGTGGGGTGGGGGAGCACTTTCATATAGGCAAAGGGGAAGGAGGAGGTCAGAGTGGGATGGGGATTGGCGGTAGGGTGGATAATCCAGGAAGTGGATTATCTTTTGAGATGTAAATGAATGAAATGATTAATGAGAAGAAAAGGAAAAGAAAAAGAAAAAGAAAAGGTGGCTCACTGAGAAAGGGTATTTGCCATGGAGCCTGATGATTCTCAGAACCAATGTAAAAAGAACGATATTGCCCCAGATTGCCTACTGATCTCAACCCATGCACTGTGGTATGCATGCTTCACTTATACACATGTACTCATGCATGCACACACACACACACACACACACACTCACTACCACCACCACTAACAAATGAATAAATAAACAAATAAATAAAAATGTAAAAATAAAATATATTTAATTGTTGTCAACTAAAAACATGGCAATGTAAAATAGTAAAATGGGTAAAATAAGCTTTTTGTTTCCAAATAAGATCAGATTCTGTACTGTTTTTGTCTTTCTTGATGAATGGATTTGCTAAGATTTATCACATTTTATTCAGTATTCTTCTCTATACTCCATGTGTCTATCTATCCCTTCTCAATCTATTTAGTTATGTTTGTTTTGTCTGTGTAAATACAATAGATATGGATATTGGAGTGCAAATTGCTTTTAGTCTCCTAGGCTAAGATTTGACAGCAGTGACTATTTGGGTAAAACCAGTTCTCTATAGTGTCCAAAATAAAGTTAAAAGGTCCAGGAACAGAATTCTAGTGTGTATAATAAACAGAAAGGAGCCTCCAGTGTGAACACACAAAGACAGATATTTTATCACTTTTCTTAAGGCCCCCTCTAAAAAAATCCAGATTAAAATATCTCAGGTCCCAGTAAACTGTGGAAGCCAGAGAGATTTCATTCAGTCAATTTCTGTTTGAAGAAGCATTTCTGAATTTTCTCTGGTTTAGAGAATAACAACTCCAGGGGAAGGATAAAACCAGTATGAGCTGAGATCCTTAGGAACCTACTCTAGGACCAGGCAGTGATGCTTAAGAGTATGAGATAATTAACAGAGTATTTGAGTCTGAGCTAAACATACCATCTCTGTACTTTATATAATCTCTGGAAAATTTTTGTCCCCTGATACAAAGATCTTTGTGTACTGCAAATATATACTGCCTCTTTTTCAAATAAAGATGAGAAACATCTTATATGTTTCTTTTTTATCCACAGCTTTTTGAGCCCATTAATAAAATAATTAATATGGATGGATGACTGCCTTCAGTTAGAAAAAAAACATATTAAATGGGTCCAGAAGTTCAGAAGTCTATCTCAGTTGGTAAAATCAGGGTGTTGCGTATAGGAAGCACAGAAATTCATTTCTCATATAAGAAGTGAGATGGGAAGAATTAATACATGTCCCAACATGCTAAAGCAATAGTAAAATAAAGAGAATTATAATGAAATTTGAAAGCACACTTTAACTAAATCAAATCATTTGTAGTTTTAAATAATAAAATGATGTGTATATTTTAATGTGAAATAATAAAACATTTATAATTTTCTTTCATTAACATAATATAAACATAATATAATTAACATAATATAATAATTGAAAGTAGATTTTTTCTTAGATAATATATACTGATTATGGATTTCCTTTCCTCTACTGCTTCTACTTCTTCCTCCTTTACCTCCCATCTGGATTCATTTTCTTTTTGTCTCTCATTAGAAACAAAACAAAAAACCTACAGTGTCTGAGTAGGAGAAAACAAACAACAGAAAAACAAGAGCTCCCCTAAAAGTCACAAGATCCATTTACTCACATACGCAGGAATCCCATAAAAAGCTAATTAGAAGTAACAATATAATACATAATATTTAGTAATGTTTTATATACTGTAGTATGCAAAGGACCTGTAGTGTAAACAGAAAAAAACCCAAACTTTAAAAGCATATAAGTAAAAGAAAATCTCCAGCAGAAAGACAGGGCATCAAGTGAGGGATGAGGCTGCCATCCCACAGTCAAAACTCTGACCCATAATTGTTCCTGTCTGAAAGAACTGCAGGGATGAAAATGGAGAGGAACTTGTGGAAAAGAAAACCCAGCCACAGGCCCCAAGTGGGATCCAGCTTAAAGGGAGGCCCCAAGGCCTGACAATATTACTGAGACTATGGAGCACTCACAAAAAGGGACCTAGCATGACTGCCTTCTGAAGGACCCAACAAGCAGCTGAAAGAGTCAGATGCAGATATTTGTACCCAACCAATGGACAGAAACTGCTGACCCCTGTGGTTGAATTATGGGAAAACTGGAAGAAGCTGAGAAGGAGGGTGACCATGTAGGAGGACCAGCAGTCTCAATAAACCTGGACCCTAGAGAACTCTCAGATACTGAAACACCAACCAACAGCTGTTATGAGGCCACCAACACATATAGGGTTTAGTCAGAGAAGATGTACCTAGCCCTCAAGAGACTCGAGGCCCCAGGGAGTTTAGAGGGCTGGTTGGGTGAGAGTAGGGGGTGGGGACATTCCTGAGGAGACAGGGGTATGGAGAAGAGGTATGGGATATGGTATGGGGGTGGACAGGGAGAGGAGTTTAATCTGGAGATACACACACACACACACACACACACACACACACACACACACACACATATATATATATATACATATAT
>NW_022196895.1:85581351-85614157 GCF_008632895.1 Mastomys coucha
ATATATATATATATATATATAACAAAAATAAAAAGTAAGACAAATTTTAAAACATTTTTTAAAAACCCTCTGAAAGGATGTTGTGAGATAGGGAATCTCCAAGATGGCACTGAGTTCATTTTCTGTTGGCTACCTACTGCTGGACTGCAACCTACCCTAAAGACTACTTTGTTTCCCCAGTGATATGCACTTGAATAAAAGTAAGTTTTCTTTTGCAAGTCATTATCAATTGCTGATAGCTTTAGGGTTAGTGGTGGAGGCATGGCACTAATTCCCCTTTTATATATAGGACACCATCTGGTACAGAGGTGTACAGGTCCTGTGCATGGTGCCTCAGTCTTCGTGAGTTAATATGTGCATTGACCCTGTTGATTTTGAGGGCTTTACTTCTTTAGTATCCTCCATTCCCTCTGGTTTTTCACTCTTTTTGCCTTCTCTGCAGAGTTCCCTGAGCCCCAAGGGGATGGATTTGATGGAGACATCCATTTAGGGCTTAGTATTCTAGAATTTTTAATCTCTGTCTTATAGCTGGTTGTGGGTCTCTGTATTTGTTTCCATCTGCTACAGAAGAAAGCTTCTTTGATAATGATTCAGCAAGGCACTGGTCTATGAGTATAACAGAATTTTAATAAAAAGAAATGAAGATATTTCTGTCAAAAGGTCAAATCAGATAATAAGTTTGAAATAAGGTATTTTGTAAGTATAAGCTAAATTAAAAACAAGACTTTAATTCTCTCTTTTGAAAATGAAAACACTTTACTCTCTCTTTTGTTTGTCCTAAGAGAATTTGTTTTAGAAAGTTATAAGCACTTTCTCTTCTCTTTGAATTGTACATAAATATCTCTGAAAATCAAATTGTCCATCCCATTTTTCTTCTGATTTGCGATCTGGGGATGTCTCAACCAAATACATGGAAGCCAACTCTTTAATGAGAAAACACCAAGGGGGATGTCTCTTTACTTCCTTCAGGGGAAGGCACTGATGACCATGTTAACTTCTTCAACTGGGGAATAAAATTGCCTTCTCTAGAAAAAGATATCAGGCATGGGTTCTCCCTTTTTCATTGATAAGACCAATTAGGTAACACAAAGGTATATTTGACTACATGTATGGTCCAGTTCACTACTTTGAGGTCTGGTTACATATTTACAAACTCCTGTAAAATGAGTTTTTCCTGCATTATTAAACAAAACAGGGTGATTTCTGTCTCTGAAATTCTTAGTGTTTTGTTTCTGATGTCTAGAATGTGATTTACATGCTAGTTGGATGATTATCAATAATGAAATTGTTTGATATGTCTACTACATTTACAGGAGATGGTACTTTTTTTCAATAACACTTCCCCAGGAATTGCTAATAGGTTTATAGACCTCACATAAACATGTGGTAAGAGCTTGTGTGTGTGTGTGTGTGTGTGTGTGTGTGTGTGTGTGTGTAAAACAGAGAGGGAGAGAGAGAAAGAGAGAGAGAGAGAGAGAGAGCCTCATAGAACACAAAGATTAACTTATGAGGTAGCTAGGTTTGTCCCTAGAGTCATCTTAGTAAAATGTTTTCATCGGGTGATCAGTTTCACAAAATTCCATACAGCTGAGTCAAATTTAGTATCAATTTGGAGCATGAGGTATAAGGCTCAACTGAGGCTAGGAGTGCAACGATCAATAACACAGGGAAATATTTGGAACTAGAAGAGTTGTATTATTTGGTACATGTAGAGAAATCAGAGTTGAACTGCTTGTATTAGTCCATAAAAACTTATATACATATATGATTGGTCATACTGTACTGTCTCAACTGAATATAATTTGGTGCTTAATGATAAGTGTATATATATTTAAGATACTGAAGACTGAATTCCAAGCTTCACACATGCTAGATAAAGGATGAGCTACTGAGCTACACACACACTTCTAATTGTAAATTTTGAAAGCTTTATTTTTAAAGAAAATCCTTTCAAATAAGTTACTACCTTTTATGTAAAATTGTGTAATTTGTTCATGTCAAATTGATAAATCATGTGACTACATTCTTCCTTCTTCATTCAGAAAGATTCAAATTCTAGAGCTACCAAAGTATATGATAGAAGATGCGGAATGTGGATTATGAAATCAAAAACACCTATTTTCATAAATTCACTTCAGAATTCAGACTATTTGGAGCACACAGGAATCAGCCACAGATGTTGCTTGGTAGAATATTAGAATAAACCAGTGATGTCATTCTAAAATATATAAAATATCTTCTGATTCCTCTCCATTTATATAGGTTGTTCTCTTATGTATGTATGTTATTTATAGTTTTTGAAAATAAATCTTTAGTGGGCCTCATAATTTGCCAGAAAACCTTAAGACATTACTTAAATGTCATCAGAAAGAAAACCAATGAAGAATGAGTTTTCCATCACAAGAATAGATGTGATGGAAAACTGAGAATATACCTATTAAAAGGAAGCAGAGGTGAAATGAAGAGATAATAGTTTAGGTTATGCTCACACTTAAAGTTATGAAATCAAAGCAATTTCAGGCAAGTTAAAAAGATGTCAGTTAAAGAAGAATTTTGAGAGAATTAGTCCTTACATAAATGTCAGATCATAAAACATCTCTTAAAAATTAATTTCTATTCAGAGGAGAGATTTATTTGCTACTCCAATCAAAAGGGGTAAAGGAGTTTTAAAATGTGCTCCATGTCACAAAATAGCATAGATATAAACATATTACTGCACAATCTACGCAATAAATGATGGGATAGTAGAATAGAAACTGCAGGCTACCCACTCACCTAGTGTCTTTTGTTATTAATCCTTTCTACCACCATGATGTACTTATTACATTAAGAGACATTCTTGGGACAATGCAGCTATCAACAATACATATTTAACTCAAGTTTCTTTAGTTTTTGCTGAAAGTCCTTTATTTGTTGAGTATTTCTTCCACATACATAAACATCATTTTGTCCATGTTTCTTTGGTACCTTCTGATTTGTGAGGTTTTTTGATTTTCCTCATTTTTGATGATTCAGGTAATTGTTGAGGGTAGTAGTCAGATATTTTATTGAATATTCAGGATCAGGTTTTCATAATGTTTCCCCACATGGATAGAGATTTTGTTTTGGGAACAGAGACTCCCAAAATATCTTGTCATCCTCATCTCGTCTTTAGATCATCAATGTGATTGATTGCTGATATGATTAATATGATTGTGAGGTAGCACATGGAGAACTTTTCACTATTATTAAGTCATTGATTTCTTTTTCTTATTCTTCCCTTTGGAAGCCTGTAATTGCATTCTTTGTAATTAAGTAAGTGGTATATTAATGTTCTGAGAGCCAAGGGTATTTAACACATATGAGGATATTTCAGTATTTTGTGTGTACATAATAGCTTTCTATAGTTATGAAAAATACTTACAGTGATGAATTATAACCATGAGCTCTGGCAATTAGAAACAACACACATGTTAGGGATAAAATAATCCATTGTGTGTGAATATTGAAGGCAGAGAAAATAACTCTTCCACTGGAAGACTTTGGGGAATTTAAACAATTTTTCCATTGCAGTTTGTAAAATAATAGCAATTGGATTTAGATACACTTTATTTCCTTCATTAAATATTTTAGGATAGTTCTTCAAAATTTATAAAAACTTAGGAGTATGATTGTTGGGATGCAAAAAATGTTTTGTATTTTATGAGATTTTTTTTACTGCTGTTCAATTTAAACAACTGATGTTTTATTGTTGTTTTTTGAGTTAGTCTCACTCTGAAAAACTGACATCTTAATATTGATACTTCATAGAGTAAACACGGAATATCTCTCTAGATATTTGACTTCTATCATCAAACTTTTAATAGTTATATTAAATTTACTAATTTTTGATAAATGTGATATTTATATATAAACACTCATTTTAATAAATGTTTCATTTAATACTAAAAATGAGTATTTAAGCTTGGGTGCAAGCTCCACAGCCAGTCCCACAATACCCACAGGAAGCTCCACTCCCAGGCCCTCTAACACACCCAGGATAAGGGATGAGGAGGACTCAACATCTGTCCTAACACCGGGAGTAACTCGGAACAGCAGGACCAGGCACACAGGAATTCCACCAGCCCAGTGGATCCCAGAATCACTGGATCACAGAGACCGCTTCACTCTGAGGAGTACTGACACAACCAGGATCACAGGAAGGACAGTCTCTAGACATATTTAGCAAGGGCAGGTAGCACTAGAGATAACCAGATGGTGCGGGGCAAGCTTAAGAATATATAGAACACAAACCAAGGTTGCAAGGCATCATCAGAGCCCAATTCTCCCAACATAGCAAGTCCTGGACACACCATCACACCGGAAAAGCAAGATGCAGATATAAAATCACTTCTCATGATGATGACACAGGATTTTAAGAAATACATAAATAGGACACTCAAAGAAATACAGGAGAACACAGGTAAACAGCTAGAAACCCTTCAAGAGGAAACACAAAAAAATCCTTTAAAGAACTACAGGAAAACAGGTGAAAGAAATGAGCAAAACCATCCAGAATCTAAAAATGGAAATAAAAACAATAAAGAAATCAGAGAAAGAGAGAGAGACAGCCCTGGAGATGGAAACCTAGGAAAGAAATCAGGAGTCACCAACAGAATACAATAGATAGAAGAGAGAATTTCAGGGGCAGAAGATACCATAGAAAACATTGACACAACAGTCAAAGAAAATGCAAAAAGCTCCTAAACCAGAACATCCAGGACATCCAGGATACAAAGAGAAGACCAAACCTACGAATAATAGGTATAGAAGAGAGTGAAGACTCCCAATGTAATGGGCCAGTAAATCTCTTCAACAAAATTATAGAAGAAAACTTCCCTAACCTAAAGAAAGAGATGACCATGAACATACAAGAAGCCTACAGAACTCCAAATAGACTGAACCAGAAAAGAAATTCCTCCCATCACATAATAATAAAAACACCAAATGCACTAAACAAGGAAAGAATTTAAAAGCAGTAAGGGAAAAAGGTCAAATAACATATAAAGGCAGGCCTATCAGAATTACACCAGACTTCTCACCAGAGACTATAAAAGCTAGAAGATCCTGGGTAGATGTCATACAGACTCTACAAGATCACAAATGCCAACCTAGGCTCCTATACCCAACAAAACTCTCAATTAGCATAGATGGAGAAAAGAAGATATTCCATGACAAACCCAAATTTACATAATATCTTTCCACAAATCCAGCCCTACAAAGGATAATAGATGAAAAACATTAACATAAGGAGCAAAACTACACCCTAGAAGAAGCAAGATAGTAATCTTTCAACAAACCCACACAAACCTAATTCCACCTCTTACAACAAAAACAACAGAAAGTAACAATTACTTTTTCTTAATATCTTAATATGAAAATTAATATTACCAACATATCCTAATTGATTGAAATACAGAAATATGAGAAATTAGAAATTGGTTGACTGTCATACAATGGTCTCTCTAATTTGGTATTTGGAGAAATAGGTCCAATATTGTACAATCCATATACACTTTCAGCTTGTTTGTATGTGACAGTGTCTTGCTGTATACAACATAATGGTCTTGAAATCTTGTTTCTCCTATCTCACCCTCTCTATTAATAGCAATGTTTATTTCATACTATTACACTGTACTATGGTTTTCATAACAGCTTACATATTCCAAATGTATTTATACAGCCAAAAGAAACATAAACAGTCAAATTGGAAGGGGGCTTGTAAGAGAACAACAAAGAGTGAGACTGACTGCCTTGCTTGAAGTTTGTAACTCTTGTATCAAATTTGAAGAAGAGGACTTTACAAGTTACTCTTTCTTTGAGATGAATGCTTTTCCAAATTATCACAGCCAATGAACCAGATTCTTACCCTACCTTCATCTAATGTCTGTTCCACCCTCAAGCAGAACCATTGTTTATTGAAACAGTTGGTGAATGACTTTATGGATAGGCAATCTTAATACACACATCATTTCTTAAGTAAATGTAACTTGTTTTCTGTGGGCTGAGAATAAAGTTACTCACTCAAGTCAAATGGCTTTGACCATAGCAGGAAGTCTGTATCCAAAAATTGTGCCTACAATTCATTCCTTGGCACAACAGAACTGTCAACTCTCACTTTAGCTACGATGGAGGTAAAATCCTTTGGTGATGTGACGGTCATTGAAGTACAGCCTTATTACAATGAAATCCAATCTCTAAAAATTGTTCTTATTTTGGGCTTGTACCACAGTAAGAGCCAAGATTTTAAGCTCTACTAACTGCAAAACAAACAAACAAACAAACAAACAAAAAGACTTTATATATTTATGTTCATTTAAGAAAATACTAGTAGTGATGTATTATTTTGAAATATACAGTTAATATATTTGGAGTTATTTAAAATTTATATTGAGAAAAATGTAATTATTTTCAGTATTGCTGTAGATAATACATAAGACTGTTAACTTGATTGTTGTTTTATATTAAACAACTTTTATAATACTCATTTTTATTTTTATAATATTTTATAAATTTTAAAGAATATGACCAAAAAGATGTTGTAGGTATTGAAGAGAAACAAGAATGTGATTTAATTCTATTTACTTAAAATATGTTTTTAAATGTTAACAAATTCAGATAAATTGAAATCATGTAACTTTTCTCATCATAATGCCATAAAACTTTAAAAAAATAAAAAAATTTAAAAAATAATTAAAAATGAGTATTTAAATAACTAGTTTTCGATATGAAAGTTGAAGACTATCCTTATCTCTGGGTATAAGGACAAATTTTAGTATGTTGTAGTTAGGGATTCCTCTGTTTTAAGAAAGTGAGGGTTGTTGATTTCCTAAGATCTAGTGGGTGTCTTATAAGCTTCTAAAAGTGGGGAGCAACCATTTGTGCTATGCAGTTATGATATTTTGGCACAATGCAGTAATTACATATCTATGTTGGTGGTAACCATCAGTATTCTAATTGGGCTTAAGATCTATCTGCTCAACAAAGAGTAAAGCTTATCTAATCCTGGAAACCTAGCTAATCTCCCAAAGCTAGTAAAGCCATGGATCTGGGAGGAGAATCAACAACTACTACTTCACTAAAACAACAGAATCCTTAACTATAACATGTTAAATGTTTATCCTTACACTCACTGATAACAGGAGTTCTTATTCATTATCAGGGAAACTTCTTTTACCAAAAGATGGAGACCATTACAGAAAACAACAACCAATCAAAATGTAACACTATGGTTCCTCTGATACACTAATAACACAACTTCTGGACCTAAGGATCAGGGTTTATTTTGGAAAAGGGATAAGAAATACTTTAAAATCTAGAGTGTTATGGAATTTTCTGTGAATTTTTATCTCCTAATATGTCTCACTAACACGATTGCCTAAACATGAGTAAACCAAGTACAACAATAGATATGGTAAAGATGGCATGGGAAAGCCAAAGAGGTTTCAACCTATACAAAGAAGTACAGGTCAGAAAGAAATGCTGAGAGTGGGAGAAAGAGTTTTCTCAGGGAAAAACATCAATTCATGACCTAATAACAAGTTATCATCCCTGTAGAAATACATACATCTGATATTATTAAGACTGATCAGGTTGTATTTATATATTTAGGGAAATGTGTGGACAAGAAACTCTAATATATGTATATTTTTGCTACAACAATTTATGTTAAAACAATCTATCTATACAACAACAATTAATGATAAAAGAGGCCTGGAATTTGAAAGAAAACAAGGAAGGGTTTGGAAGAATGAAAGGGAAAGAATGCATGATGTAATTATATTGTAATCTCAAAAATAAAGCAATTTAAAACACATTGTATAGATATTTGAATATCAAATAAAATCTTTTGATGGAAAATGGGAAGATAAAATGAGGATTATATAAATTTCATGTACAAACGAAGTACATACAATATTAGCAACTCATTTTTCATATGGAAAGGAAGAGAGCTCATGAGTGCCACAAAATGGTCAAACTACAGAGGAGACTTGCTTCAGTTGGAAACCTAGTATTTTAAAACCTGACTGGCAAAAAAGACAGAGGGAAGGAGATGATAGAGGAGATAATAAAATAATAGGTAAAAATTATATCTTTAACTAGATGAATTTAATTTTGAATTCAATGGATTAAATTTAATAGTTTTATTATGAAGTTTGTGACAGGTAAAAATCTAGTGATTATTAACCTCAAGCTTGGTACTTGAATTCATTTGCCCATTATTTTCATAACTTGGTGGATATATAAGATGTCTAAATTTTAACAAAATAACAATAATCCAACTTTCTTACTGTTATCGGTATTTGCCTATGGTGCAACAGGAATAGTTCTCACCAAGGTAGGATTCAGAACTAATTGCATGGGAGAATTGTTTCACATATTGTTGTAGTGACCCTTTGCATTGGCTTGGTCCTGCAGGGCTGAGGAACATATTGGAGGTAGTTTTCTAATTCTGTTTTATCTGTACCTTTCATATGAGATCATAATGTGAAACATAATATACTCCTGATTTTAAGTGGTCATATCAGATTCAAAACAAGATTTTGTTATCTTGAATTATCATTTTTAGATGAGCTTTGCAGCTGAATTTCATTATTCTTCAGTAATCTCTGATAGATATGAGAACTCATGCACACAAAAAGCCCCCTTGAAGGAAGACAAATATTTTATTTTATATCTCTTCAAAATAATGAGGATTTTGTAAGATTATTTACATTTCCCTTAATATCACTGAGACAGTGTCAGAGCATTATGTAAAATTTATGTTTTAGCCACATTTTTATTAGTTCTTGAACAAAAGAGTGCTTCTTATAATTTGATCCTTAAAGCAGTTTCAAATGACAAAACCGCTAATACTTAGGTGCTGATATAAATTCACCTGTGTCATAAATCCTTTTACTTTGATTTTTGAAATTCATTTGGTGAGCACGTTTGTCTACTCTTTCTCATTGTGCACATTCATATTATATTTATAGAATTCAAAACTATTCTAACAACAAAGAAATTAGTATATGCTTTCCAAAGAAACATTATGTGTTTTAATAATGTTTTAAATGCCTCTAACAATATTTTAATGAGGATAATGAAATTTTGAGGCAAAAGCTATAGCTTAGGAGCAGAGTGATTGCTTAGAATCTATAAGACCTGATTTTAATCACTAGAATTCCAGACATTTATAAACTAGCATTGTGAGCAAGGCTTTAATAATTATACACATGGGATATAGAGGCAAGATGATTGCCTTGAGTTCAATCAACATAAGTTACAAAGTGGATATCATACCAGTCAGGGTTTCATAATAAGGCTCTTTCTCAAAAACACAAACAATCCACAGACATTTTGAAAAAGGGTTCATTGACAAAATAAAGAATTTTTTTCAATTTTTTTGTATTTTTATTAGATTTTTTTCCTTTATTTACATTTCAAATGTTATCCCCTTTGCTGGTTTTCCCTCTGAAAAACACCTATCCCATCTCCTTCTCCCTCACCTCTGCTAACCAACCTCACCACTCCTGCCTCCCTGTCCTGGCATTCCACTACACTGAGGCATTGAGCCTATACTGGAACAAGGGGCTCTCCTCCCATTGATGTCTGACAATGCCATCCTCTGTTCCATATGCAGCTGGAGCCATGGATTCCTCCATATGTACTCTTTGGTTGGTGAAAGTCATAGAATTCTACTAATAATTTGGTTCATTGCCACATTTACTAAGGATATAAAGTCAATATTGCAACAGATTCTTCATGGATTTGAATAATTTTATATTTTAAATGGTAAAAAAAGCATTGATTTTTTTTTAAGGAGGCAGAAGAAAACCCAAGTTCAATCTCATTTATACAGATAGTAAAGATACTTGGCACAATAGAAGATAATTTTATTAAAAATGTAATAGAGAATTTTATTTCCTTTAATAGCAAAGCACAAAGAAATAAACTTAGCTTCATTACTAGGAACCGAGAGAAAATAGCTGTGGTATAGCAATATGCTACAGACAGAAGAAAACAAAATCTTGCCACCAACAACACAGAAATCTTCCTTCATCCTTTACTTGGATTGTCTGTCCCTAAACACTTCCACATAGTTGACCCACATTGATCATACAGTTAAGGTTTGGAATTAAGAAACTATATGATAACAAATAAGCAGTAGAAATGGGAATAATTTAGCCTATAGCTTACCCAATACATTTATAAGCAGTGGCCACAGCCAGCTCACAAAAGCATTCAAGTAGCCCCAAACAATTTGTTAGGAACATTTATAGAAAGTATATGGAAATTATGAGAAAGCAGAGGTCCAGACATATGTGTATTATTTGAATGGTTAATGAAAGTTTTATTTAAATGTAATTGGAAATAGAGAAAATGGAAGACACTGTTTGGGAACAAATTTGTATTTTCATGTGCATAGAGAAATACATATACCTATTTAAGCATTTGCCTGGAAGTAAATTTGGATAATTAATATATTATTATTTCCCTCAAATTGTCATACATATAAACATAACAACCCAATACTAAAGTATAACTCAAAGTTTTCACAAAATTATGCTACTGTGACTATGTATATCTAGATATAGAATTAAGTTTATAAATGCTTTAGATTATTTCATCATGATCTAGGTTCATATGATTTTCTAAACGTCATAGATATTGATTTATAATGACTATGAATGATCACAGAATTATACAAATTCTTAGGTAGAGTGTTAACTAAGACCTACCACAACACTTTATTGTGACCTTATTTTACATTTATTGATTCTTTGTGAATTTCACATCATGTACCCAATCTCACTCATCTCCCCATTCCTTTGTATCTGTACTAGGTCCTTGCAACCTCTTTCCCAAAAGAAAAGAAAAAAAATCTCACCATGGACGATGTGGCAGGTCACAGTGTTTCATACAATATACTCTTTTGACCAAACAAGTATGCTTGCAAGTGTTCATTGTAGTGAGTCATTGGTCTGGTTCAAGGACTCTGGTCTCTGCTATACTACCAATACTGGATCTTTACTGGGACTCCCTCAGATACTCTGTTGTGTCCACATGGCTTGGAGTAACTTTAGTTCTGTAGGACTCGCCCCTTATGTGGCCCAGCAATTCATACTTGGGGATAGGGGAGTTGTTGGGTTGGGACAACTTAGTCCCTGGGTAATTACTGAGTTGGTCAGCTCCCAACTCCTGCATTCAACTACCTGGGTGAGGTCCTGTGGAAACCACTTTCCCAAATGCTGCAGCTGGTGAGGAGTGAGGAAGCTCTCCAGCTTAAGCCTTTGGGTCAACTCTCTCATGCTGCCCAGTTGAAGTATGGGGCCAGTTCTCCTAGTACTATAGCTGGCAAGGAACAGAGAGAGTTCTGCAAAGTCCTTGGACATCAGCATGGCACCAGTTGGAAGCCAGATCAGGGACATCCAAATGGCTTTTAGTGCTAACATGGGTTATAAACATCAACACAGACTCCAGCTCCTGCAGGACTATGGACTTCATCATAGTTACAGGTGGCAGGACAGGCTATTCACATCAGGCAGTTTCTCACTACCCTTGTATCTCCAGTTCTGCTTCTCATCATTATTTATACACCATTTTGTTTCTCTTTCTCTCAAATCTCACCACCACTTCTTTGCTCATTTTACTGGCACCAAGGCCTCTAAAACTCCTCTTAACTGTATTGCTGAATGGCAACATGTTCCTCCTACACTCTTAACTTGGACTTCGGGCTCTTAAATACTTCCACATAGTTGATCCATACTCATCATGATAAAGCTACCTCTGGGAAAGTAATAGAAGGTAAAGTCACTGCAAAGCCGTATGTTTATATAAGAGATAATGATGCCATTGAACAGGGTCTCAATATTAGCTACAGGGTTAAATACCAGAAAACTATATAGTTGGCAGGCCCCAGTGGTCATAGTGAGGGATGACCTGAGCAGTGTCATGAACATGGAGACAGCAACAGACATGGATAAAAGGGGTATAGTACATGATAGATTATGAAAGGATGCATCAGCCCTGGATAGATTTGTAGTCTCTCATAGAAGTTCTGTGTTTTAGAATAGTGTGTACTGACCTAGGGGATAAAATATTATAGGAGGAATGATGCAAACTAATGAGAACTATATATAGAAGAAATTAGCTAGGAAGGGAAACTTAGAGCTATTCCCAAGAAAGCCATCACTTCTGGTGTTATGGATTTTATCTTTATAATCTTTTTAAAAGATTAAACTGTGTCTACTCTTTATTTTGGTTTTTTAAAACAATAAAAGTCTTAATTGACTTAGAATTGTTAATTTCTTGGACTGATCAATGAGAAATAATTGATCATCTCTTTTAAGAGAAATGTTCATATTCTCTGATTCTCTTAATTAAATAAGGTCAAAGTCATTCCAATCTGGAAGTAAGAGATGAACTAAATATCCTCTAAAATTGTCTCATTAACTTATTTAATGAACAATTTTATAATGCTAAATCAGCCTTAAATCTCATAAAAATAAATATTGCTTTTAATTAGTCTTCTGAACTACTGAATTTTAATCTTAACTCAGGCCATTAGAAGTGTTATGTGCCCAGTGAATTTAAATGTATTGCCAGTGGTTTCTCAGAGGAACAAACAGCAAATACAGATATCCCAATTATTAAACCTCTGCTGTGCATTTACAACAAATACCTTTTAAATATCAACTAGCTAGAACCATAATACAACTTAAGGAGATTGAGGGTATACAAATTGGAAAAGGAAAAGGCAAAGTATCTTTATTTGTATATGATATGATAATATATATAAGTGAGTAAAAATTCCATTGGAGAACCCCTGTAGTTGATATACACCTTCAGCAAAGTAACTGGATACAAAATTAACAGTCAAAAATTAGTAGCCCTCCTATATAAAAATAGCAAATAGACTAAGGAAAAAAATCAGGTAACCAACACCTTTCACAATAGCCCCAAATAATATGAAATGTCTTGGGTAACTTTATCAAGCAAGTGAAAGACATGTATAATAAAAACTTCAGTTCCTTAAATAAAGAAACCTGAGAAGATATTAGAAGATGTAAATGTCACCCATGCTTATGAACTGGTACAATTAACATAGTAAAAACGATCATCCTTCAAAAAGTACTCTACAGATTCAATGCAATTACTATCAAAATTTCAACACAATTCTTTACAGACATTAAGAGGACAACTTTCAACTCTATACTGAAAAACAAAAACCTTGGATAGCTAAAATAATCCTGAACAATAAAAGAACTGCTGGATGTTTCACCATTCCCTATTTTAGTTTATATTATAGAGATATAGTAATCAAAACCACATGTCATTGTCATACAAACAGAAACATTCTTCAATGGAATCAAATTGAAGAAACAGACATAAATCCACACACCTATGCTCACCTTAATTTTTTAATTAAAAAACAAAAACCACAGATATACAAAGGAAAAAATGAAGCATCTTCAACAAATGGTGACTGGTCAAATGGTCAAACTCTGTCTTCATGTAGAAGAATCAAATTGATTATCATAGTTATCACACTGCATAAATCTCGTCCAAATAGGCCAAAGTCTACAACATAAAACCAGATACAGTAGACCTGAGAGAAGAGAAAATTGTGAACAGCCTTGAACTCATTGGCATAGAGTCTCCCTGAAAAGAACACCTATATTGTGGACACTTAGATCAACAATTAATAAATGGGACATAATGAAACTGAAATGTTTCTGTAAGCAAAAAGACATTCTCATTTGAACAAAGTGCCAGCCTACATAGTGGGAAAGAATTTTTTGTTAACTCCATATCAAGAGAGAACTAATATCCAAAATATATAAAGAACTCAGAAATGATATATTAAAAATCCAAATAATCTAGTAAAAATTGGGGAACAAATCTAAACAGAGATTTCTCAATAGAGAAATCTCAAGTGGCTGAGAAACACTAAGAAATGTTCAACATTGTTAGCCATCAAAAATGCAAATCCATCTTATACCTGTCAGAATGGCTAAGATCAATAATACTGCTGATGCTGGCAAAGATGTGAAATAAGGGACCACTCATCCATTACTGATGACATTATAAGCTTGTACAAACACTATGGAAATCTATCTATCTCAATATCCAGCTATACCACTGAAGGGCGTGTACCCAAAGACACTTCATTCTATCATAAGGACACTTGCTCAAACAAGTTTATTACTGCTCTATTCATAACAGCCAGAAATTGAAAACATCCTAGATGTCCCTCATCAGAAGAATGGGTAAAGAAAATATCATACATTTACATAATCAAGTATTTATTCAGATGTTAAAAAAAAATGACATCATGAAATTTGAGAGCAAATGGATGGAACTATGCAAAGCCACCCAGACGGAGACAACCCTAAATATCGTTAAGAAAGATACATATGTTATGTATTCACTTATATGTTGATATTAACCATTAAATAAATGACAACAACCTATAATCTATAGACCCATGAATGTTAGGTATAAATAAATAAACAATGAGCAGCACATTAATCTATCCAGGATGGGTAAATAGAATGGATTTTGTGGGTAGACTGGTGGTGGGATAGGATGCAAATTGTAGAATCATGTAAGGGGAGGGAGATGGCATAGTGCTGAGAGAGAAAATGCAGGGTGAGAGAACTAGAACTGAGGGGCATTTGAAGGATGGTATGGAAACCTAATGCTGTAGATAATCCTTACATGTATGAAGGCAACTCCAATATGGTCTCCTAGTAATAATGGTGACAGAGTCCCAACTGAACATCTCTTGTCTCCAAACAAGTCTTCAAATATCGACACTGGGTTTAATTCAGTTGAGTTGTTGGCTATGAATGGGGTCATATGGAAATCTTCAAAGAACTCAGGCTGTTGGAAACAATGGATTGTTCTCCACAAACTGTCTATGGGGACCCCGTTATTGAAGACAACACCAGAACAACTCACTGGACATGAAGAAGTCAATCTGGAGGCTATATGAAGCTTAAAATCCTATATTGTAGTCTCTTTCATTTGGAAAGGTATTCTGAAGTCTACCAAAAGAGAAAATACACATCAATACAGCCACAAAATCTTTGCACTACAATATATCCTGCCTATAATATATGGTGGCACAGAACTTGTGGGAGTAAGCAACCAATGTCTGATTTAACTTAAGGCAAGCTAAAGAAGATAGAACCCATATCCAAGATAGTTTTGGTGACCAAGAACCAGAGACTGGAGAGCCCATGGACAAAGGGTAAAATCAAATATTACTTGCTTAGAAAACATAGCAATAAAATGGTATGCTAATGATATGCTGCTATACTCATAGATTTATGCCTTTTACAGCCATCATCAAAGAGGCTTTTTCATGCAGCAGATGGGAACAAATACAGAGACTCATTGCCAGATATTACACATAGAGACTTTTGAACACACAGCCCTAAGTGGAATGTCTCCATCTAATCTCTCTCGTCGGAGTTCAAGGAACTCTGTAGAAGAGGAGGCAGAAAAAATGTGAAAATCAGAGTGCATTGAGAACACCAGGAAATCAAGGCTGTCTGAATCAACTGAGCACAGAGACCAAAGCAGCAAGAGCAGAGCCTACACTGCTATGTACGAGGTTTTCTGTGTATATATTAGAACTCTATGCCTAGTAATTTTGTTGGACTCCTGATGCCATGAATGATCAGGTCTCTGGTTCTTGTGCCTACTCTTGGGAATAGTGTCCTTCTGTTGGGTTGCCTTGTCCAGCCTCAATGTATTGATTTGGATTTTTCTTATAGTTCATTTTGTCTTATTGGTTGTTATCTCCTAAAAGCCTCTTCTTTTCCATTGAGGGACAGAAAAGGAGAGGATCTTAAGGGAAAGAGATGTACAGAGAGACTGGAAGGCAGAGAGAGAGGAAAAATTGCAATCAAAATATATGAGAAAAGAATCTATTTTCAATAAATGGAAAAACCAATGTTTTATCAACCTTAAAATCATTATTTTTTCCTAGAAAAGAGGACACTGAGAGTTTAATTGATGGTATCACAGGCCAATCAGACATATATCCCTCTTGTAAAGCCACTTGATAACCTATCATTCTACTTTGCTCAATTACTTTTTGGCAGCAAATTAGAAAATTGTAGATTTCTATTCTTAAAATGCCCTGTCTTTCATATTCATTATATTTTTGATAAATTTGCTTATAATTTGGTGCACATGATGTACCTATTTAATACATATGTTTTTTGCTCTATCTTTGAAGGGTGCATGCTAACCTTTGCTGTATCTAGAAATCAATTACTTAGAGAAATCACTAATCCAAACATTAAGTACTAACTCATTGATCCTTCTAAACAATATATGTTAAAATAGCCAAGACCCTTAGACAGTAAAGGAGAATAACAACCATCTTATTCAGTGTGATAAAAGGACAACTAGTAACTAGATGTTCAGCATTACCAAACATCAGCTTCCATGATTTATTCTTTCTGTCACTGCCAAACGCACAGTAGGCCACTATCCCTTTACAATCAACTCCAGTCTTCAGTTTCTTAAGTCTTTATGGACATGTTACTTGAACTGCACAAGGGATCTGAACATTTTCACAAGCCTTTTTTTTTTTAAACTTTTCTACAGCAGTCCAAATCACAAATTAAGTCCAACTACAACCTTGCTCTGAGTTTCTAATATCAGAGGAAATGTCACACTCTCTGTTCTTCAGATTCTGAAGTCACCATAAACATGTTTCATTTTCTTCTGACATCTGGTATCCTGTAGCCCAAGGTTTTAGAAATCAAATCACATTAACACAAAGAACATTAAAAGCAAACTCAACCTCCTAGTGCATATCTCTGAAATAGTTGAGATTTATCCAGTATTTCAAAATTAGTCTGTGGAGGATGGCTGACCAATTCCACTTTAGTTTAGCATATAGTAAGCTCAGCAAGCAGAATTTTGACTCAATTAGATGGTTCTTAAATGTGTAATTATTGTCATTATCTTTGACACACCTCCATTTCAGCTATAGAAAGACTGTTATTCTTTCTTGATGCCAATATTGCTTTTTTGTTTTTTAGGAACAGGTGTAGTTAGTAATCTCTTGAAAACCACTGGAACCATTCCAAATTGGACACAATGAAAGCACCTTCCTTTATTGTCTTCTGAAAACAACAGTCTTGATGCTGGCTCCTTGTAATTGTAAAAATACAACTGATAAACTGGCAATTTTCTTGGAGATTTTAGTTTTATCTACTTTTTAAGTGTCATTTCTATGTAGTTTTGGACTGAAGGGCAACTTTTCTGTTTTTTTCTTTCTTTTTTGTGGTTTTAACAAGACAGGATTTCTCTGTTTAGCCCTGGCTGACCTGGAACTCACTTTGTAGACCAGACTGGCTTCAAACTCAGAAATCTGCCTGCCTCTACCTCCCAAGTGTTGGGATTAAAGGCATGTGCCACCACCACCCAGCCTATGGACAACTTTTCTGACTTGTCACAGACTACTTGGTAACTAGAGACTTAGAAGTCATGGTTTCTTGAATGGCTGAGAGCCTGAAATCATAGTGTGAGTTTGAAAATTTGCTGGTAGTTTTACTAACCATCCTTCACAATTTATTTTTATTTAATCAAACACATGCCACAAAAATAATTTGACCTTATACTTTTAAAATATTAGGCTTGCAATTAAGAAAAGTATGTGAAGTGCAAAAAAATTCAATTAAGGTATATCATCAACATGGAGGTTGTAACACCATGATGCTTGTTCCATTTAAAGGCAAAGATAGTTTTTGGAATCATCAATATGAAATGTCCATCATGAAATGGATCTCCTGGATGAATTTTTATGTCATCAAAAGTTGGGGAGAATGGCTGAAATCAATCAGCAGATGGAAAGTAGCTGAAGCTTTGCAAACTCAAATCCTCTTTGCACAGCTGCAGAGCAATGAATTGTGCATTTGACCAATGAGATCTAGGAATGAAAGAAACACATTTCTGTGGACAATCACACATATTCAATCTATGTATCCAATCATCTGCTAGGACATAGGCCATATATATCACCCCTTTGAGTAATTTCACTTAGTATTTCATAAATCCTGGAAAATATGCACAAGATATTCACAAGTTTAAGGAAGCAGGAATCCCAGCACAGAGAAAGGAAAATTGACAATGAATCCTTTATCAGAAACTAATTGCAGTTGATACTCAGTGTCAAAGAGAAAAATCAGCTTTCTATCACTGATTATATCAATAACTTGTCAGAGCAGGCCCCATGCTCCTGAGTAGTTAGCCCAAACAAAATAAACTGTGTGTGTGTGTGTGTGTGTGTGTGTGTGTGTGTGTGTGTGTGTATGTAGGAGAAGGAGATATTTTTAGTTTCATATTGCTTTGATTGAGTGTGAAATAAGGTAATTTTTAAATTGTAAATTCATGATTGTGACTAGTAATGAGCCTACATATTCTGTTTACATAATGTGAATGTCTAATACAAATATTATGTAATATCTGTCTCACAGATTGTCTTTGTACTGAAACATTACTAGTAAGTTAATTAAATTATTATAGTAATTATACTACTATATATTATAATATTTACATAATAAAATTTATTTTTTCAGTTTATGCAACAACACTAACAAATAACAGGTTATAAAGCATGACATAAAATAGTATCTATCAATCCACATAATATGAATAAATGTTTGAGTAAAAATAAATGATGGAAGTTATTATAAATCTACTCAGAATACTTTAAAACATGTTTGTAGATGTTCTTCTTGTTAAGAAGGGGATATTTAACTCCCCACATATTAAATGTGAGCCATAGCTAGTATATATAGTCTGTAGAATGGAGGATGGCAGAAAAATGTAACTTTAAAGTAGAGAAAACTGATAATGAACTCCTCAGATTTTATTAGCATTAAGAATGTTTAGTCAAAGGTCTTGTGGGTAGGTTGGTGTCCTTATCCGTCCACTGGGAGTCCTGCCTGGATAGAAGAAATGAGTACTTCAGGATCCATATGCCCCACTGCTAGGAGTCTTGGCTAAAGTCACCCTCATACACACCCTGGAGACTCTCCCATTCCAGATCTCATAACAGATCCTAGAGATGCCCCCACTGCCTGCTGATTAACATTTACTGGCCCTCTCTCCCCTGTTCTCCCTGCACCTGATACTCCCCTAACCCCCAGCCCCCACCCTCAATCTGATACATTCCCCTTCTGAGTAAGATTCAAGCATCCTCCTTTGGACACTTCTAGTTATTTAGCTTCTTTAGGTCTGTGGATCGTAGCGTGGGTATCCTGAATTTTACTGCTAAATCCACTTATGAGTAAATTCCGTGCATTCCTTTTGGTGATGGGCTACCTCACTCAGGTAATTTATAGTTCCATTTATTTGCATGCAAATTTTGAGATGTCCTTGTTTTTAATAGCTAAGTAGTATTCTATTACACAAATGAACCACATCTGGGTCGTTTCCAGTTTCTAAACCTTTGACGCGAAATTTGTTCTGCCAACCAATGACTGGCCCAACTTGAGATCCATCCTGTGGTCAAGAACCAGTCCTTGATACTATAATGATACTGTTATTCTTGCAGACCAGAGCCTAGCATAACTGAGAGACTCCACCCAGCAGATAACCAAGACAGATACAGAGACTCAGAGCCAAACATTAGAGGGAACTTTTGGAGTCCTGTGGAAGAGTTCGGGGAAGAATTGAGGAACCCAAAAGGAAATAGGGACTCCACAAGAAGACCAACAGAGTCAACTAACCTGGACCCTTGAGGATTCTGACAGACTGAACCTTAAAACCATACATGGGCTGAACCTAGCCCCTCTCACCTGACATACATATATAGCAAATGTGCAGCTTGGCCTTCGTGTGGGTCTCCCAATAACTGGCATGGGAACTATCCCTAACTCTGTTGCCTTCCTGTGGATCCTATTTCCCTAACTGGACTGCCTGTCTGGCCTCAGTGGGAGAGGATGTGCTCAGTCCTGCAGTGACTTGATGTCCCAGGGTAGATTGGTATTGGGGGATGGTGAGCTTTACCTTCTCAGAGGAGAAGGAGAGGGCGAAATGGGGTAGGAGCTGTTTGAAGGAGCACATGGGAGGAGAGGAACTTCGATCCTGATGTAAAGTAAATTAATTAATTAATTAATTAATTAATGGAAAAAGGTGTTTAGTCATGTGATTAGTAAGTAAGTACCTTTCCTAGGTTGTGGTAGAAATGATGTTTTATCTTTGGTCTGCTTCTGAAACCAAATAAGCATATAATAATCTTGAGCAAAATTCAAAGACATATCCCAATAAAGGGCATCCTATAAATTCCTAGAGTCATGTTCCTTTTTTTCTATGGGTACAGCAAACTTTATTAATGGTATTCAAGCGGACTTGTGGGGCTCCCTAGTCCTCTCTTATTATGATGGGGGTCTGGGATGGAAATTATGATTGAGATGACCAGTGTTGAGCGCCAAGTTGGGACAAGGATTCCTCAACAACCAAGAGTGTATCTCTTGCTCTCAGTGTCCTTGCTTGGTAGATAGACCAGGTTTTCTTACTCTTTGGATGCCATGTAGGCCATAAGGTCCACCACCCTGTTGTTATAGCAGTATTCATTGTCTTACCAGGAAATGGGCTTTACAAAGTTGTCATTGAGAGTAACTCTAGACCCAGCATCAAAGATGGAGGAGTGGTAGTTACTGTTGAAGTCTAAGGAGACAACCTGGTCTTCAATGTAGCCCAGGATGCCCTTTAGTGGGCCCTCAGGATGCTTGTTTCACCATCTTCTTAAAGTCAGCATATTTGTCAGGTTTCTCCAGGTGGCATGTCAGATCCACAATGGATACATTGGGGGTAGGAACATGAAGGTCTTGACCACGGCCTTGGCAGCACCAGTGGATGTAAAAATGATGGTTTGGGCAGCCCCACAGCCATCATGCCACAGCTTTCCAGAGAGGCCATCCACAATCTTCTGAGTGGCAGTGATGACTTGGACCATGGTCATGAATCCTTCCACAATGCCAAAGTTGTCATGGATTACCTTGACCATGGGGGCTAAGCAGTTGGTGGTATAGGATTGAGTTGTCATATTTCTTGTGGGTCATGCTCGTCACGAACGTGGAGGCATCGGCAGAAGGGGCAGAGATGATTACCCTTTTGGCCCCACCCTTCTAGTGGTGGTGGTGAAGACACCAGTAAACTCCAAGACATACTCAACACCAGTATCGCCCCATTTGATGTTATCGAGATCTTGCTCCTGGAAGATGGTGATGGACTTCCTGTTGATGATAAGCTTCTCATTCTTAGCCTTGACCATACCATTGAACTTGCCACATGTAGAGTCATACTGGAACATGTAGACCATGTAGTTGAGGTCAATGAAGGGGCCATTGATGGCAATAATCTCCACTTTGCCAACTGCAGACCAGAAGGCAGCCCTGGTAACCAGGTGCCCAATACAGCCAAATCTGTTCATACTGGCCTTCACCATAGTGTCTATGAAACAAAGCTGATACTGCATGAGAAGTAGTGGCTCTGTCTGGAATAGGGAAGAGCACAGAGCTAGAGCCATATTCTTGTATCACCACAAAAATCATCAAAAATAAAATAAAATAAAAAACAGCTAAAAAACTGACACAACCAAAAGGAGACTAGAAACATAGCCAACACTCAGAATGTGGTATTTTAGATGATAAAAGATATATTAGGTAAAAACTCAGAAATAAATAAATAAATAAATGAATAAAGCAAGGGACTTAGCTAGTATATACCAATTTTTCTTGATTAATTATAGCAAGTATATTTCAACCAGTGCAAGGGTAATAACAGCCAAAATGAGTCCTGTTATATAGACCTATGGACTATTAAAGTTTTATGTAAATCTAAAATTATTCTAGAATTAAAAACCAAAACATTATAAAAGCAAATATATTTTGGGCAAATTACTTGAACATGTGGCCTTGTGTGATCAGCAAGTTAATCTATGGAAGATAATGTAATAAATCACTGATTCATATTTTCAGTGTGATAGGTATTTCTTCCTCAATTGCAAAGAATTTTGAATACTAATTTAAAGTTAAATTACAAAATAACTTTAAATTATTGATGTGTGAAGATGATCTTCTGAAATCTGAAATTTGTATGCTGAGTGCTTCTTGGTATGTCTAAACTTGTCTGTCACAAGCAGGAATATTTATCTTCAAGTGCATTTTTCAGTTACATGATGTGAATGTTTCAGGATGGGTTCAGACTGAAACACTGCATCTTAAACAGAAACTTCATAAGCAGGAAGGTAAGCAGTTCAAAGTTGCTTCAGGAATTCTCTTAACCTGACTAGATTCACTATCTGCATCCCTCCTAAGAGTAAACAATAAAGACTCCCAGACAAGCAAGCTGCAAAGAAGATGAAGTTAGACCAACTGCCTGGAAAACACAGAAACAAGTCAATCTGCCTAGAAACTATTTAACCCAATTGAGTCACCGAGAGAGGACACTCCTCAGTATGTTGAGCTGCCTGCAGACTGTCCAGTCTGCTTCCAGGACCAGGCTTTTGTGAGGTATCACCAATACTGGAGTGGGCTTTAGTGATGCAGTTGTCTTTGAGTTATAAGTGTTATGAGAGCAGTTCTACCTCAACAACTATGAAAATGTGTCTGTCTCTTAAATATCCAAGCCTGCCACCACTGTTGATAGCCTCTACAACTTCTGTCCCTTTTAGTCAAGTTTTAGTGATCCTACATTCATGTTAACAACAACTAAAGGCAATTTTATAAAACCAATCATGAAATAATCAGGAGATGGAATTTCTTCTTTGTTTGGGTCATTTATTTTCTCATTGTACTCCTTTGTTGAAGTTCACAACTAAAGAGCTTTGAAGGATTATAGGATTATGGAGTCTGAAACATTGAAAAGAATCCATTCAAGACCATGTCAACAATGCATATTTAGAAGAGAAAATCTACTTCACTAAAGTCTCACCTTCTCTTATCACCCAGGGAGCAGCTTCTACTGCACTCTTCTGAGTCTTACTCTATGGTTCCTGTGGAAACACAGAACTTTTAAGACTTGAAATTACATGGGAAAAGTAAAGAAACCTAGGATGTATGTAATAATACTTCATTTGGAGAGCCTTTTGTAAGATTTAATTGGCATATTTTAAATTCTGTTGACATTTATAATAAACTTCAGTTGGCCAATAAAATTTTCTTCTCTTCTTGTAATCCATTAAAATATAAATTATACAAATATATTTGGGCTAAAGGGGTGACTCAGTGGTTAAGAATACTAGCTGTCTATTTGCCTGCGAGTGTCACGAAGTCATTGTTTTTAATAGCTGAGTAGTATTCCACTGTGTAAATGTAACATATTTTCTGTATCCATTCTTCTGTTGAGGGACATCTGGGTTGTTTCTAGCTTCTGGTTATTACAAATAAGGCTGCTATAGGCATAGTGGAACATGTATCCTTGTTATATATTGGAGAATCTTTTGGTTATATACCCAGTAGAGGTATAGCTGGGTCCTCAAGTAGTACTATGTCAAATTTTCTGAGGAACCACCAGACTGATTTCCAAAGTGGTTGTACCAGCTTGCAGTCCCACCAGCAATGGAGGGGTGTTCCTCTTTCTCTACATCGTTGCCAGCATCTGTTGTCACCTGTGTTTTTTATCTTAGCCATTCTGATTGGTGTGAGATGAAATCTCAGGGTTATTTTGATTTGCATTTCCCTGATAACTAAAGATATTGAACATTGCTTTAAGTGTTTCTCAACCATTTGAGATTCATCAGTTGAGAATTCTCTGTTTAGCTCTGTACCCTATTTTTAAATAGGTGGCTCCAGATACATATATAGCAGAGGATGTATTATCTGGCATCAAAGGGAGGGGTGGCTCTTGGTCCTGTTGAGGTTTGATGCTCCCAGGTAGAAGATGCTAGAGTGGTGAGACTGGAGTGGGTGAGTGGGTGGAGGAGCACCCTCATAGAGGCAAAAGGGGGGGTGAGAAAAGGGAGATGGGATGGGGGAATTGTGGAGGGGTAACTGGGAAGAAAAATGTTATTTGAAATGAAATCAAATAAAATGATTAATTTTTAAAAAAAGAATACTCACTGTTCTTCTAAAGGAACCAGGTTTGAGACCTGGCTCCCACATGAACAATAAAAGTATCTGTAACTCTAGTACTTGGGGATTTATTGCCCTCTCCTGGCTTTCATGAGCACCAAGAATGCAAATGGAGTAGAAACACATATGCAGAAAACAACACCGTTACATATAAAATAAACTGCAAATTTAAATCAGAAAAAATACAAGTTTTGGTATTTAAAGAGAAGAAATATATGAGAGGTTACTAAGTCCTTTATGGAAAGGCAATGCAAATATAAAAGTCACTCAAAGAGGTAAGCAGTTTTACAAAACAACATATCAAGTCTGTACTTGGTTACCTGTACTGGAATATAATTAAAATTGATATTTTACAAATTTGCATCTTTCATTTGGATTGGATTGATTTTACTCCAACATTTCTACTTTATTTATTTTCTTTAATACCATTCTTCTCCTTATGTTTAGCTGTCACCTCTGCACATCACAGAGTTACCTGAGACAAAAGCTTTAATTGGCAGTTGGCTACATCAGATTGATTTGTCAGTATGTTTGTGAGGATTCTGTTGATTATTAATTGATGAAAGAGTGCCCAGTCCACTGTAGGTACAACAATCCCTAGGCAGATCATCGAAGCTACAATGAAAATCTGGCTCATGAATAGCTCTATGAGAGAACCAGAAGGAAAGCCAGAAAACTCTTTTCCTCTATGAGCTCTGCTTCAAGCTGCTTGCTTGATTTCCTAGAAACATAAGGCAAGTCAACCCTTTCTTACCCATATTGATTTTGGTCACAGTGTTTTATCACATAAACAGCAGAAAAAGTAGAGCATATGTTTTGTCACTTTTCCTAATGTTTCATACAATATATTTTTATCTCATTTATCCCACACTCCTCTCATACACTCTTCCCAGATCCACCCTTTAATTCTTAACTCATGTCAGTTTATGTTCTTTCAGTATATGTATATCACTTATGTCTTCTCTTTCCTTCTTGTAACTCATGCTTCCTCAATCTCTTGGAGGCATTCCACAAATGACAGAAAATTAACCAGATACTGTCTGGTTAAGCAGATCTGGGGTAGCAGTGAAATGAGGAAAAACATGAAAGATAAGAAAAGGGTGAGTAAGCAGCAGAAGACAAAGATATCCTGAAAGAAGCACTGAAAGATTATGGAATGAAGATTTGAGCTGATTATCAAAAAACCATCACCCCCAACAGGTAAGATCAGTAAATGGCATCAATAAAGAACTTCCAAGTCAAAATCAGACTATACGGAGCTTTTGTCTCTTTCTCTAAACAACCTGATATTATAAAGGTGAGGAACTGCAGTCCTTCAAGTTGGCAGCTGCTTCGGCGTGAAGGATAGATTTGGAAGAGTCAGTTATTTTCCATCATGTACACACAACAGGGTAGAGCTAGGGTGTGATCATTTGTGAATAGAGTTTGAAGATAGGTAAATCAAGAATCAGAAATACTCCCTTGATACTAATTTTATTGTTAGAAAAAGCTAGAAGAAGCTGGGGAGAAGGACAATCCTGCAGGAGGACCAGCAATCTCAATTAACCTGGACATCTGAGATCTCTCAATTAACTGGATCACCAACCAGGCAGCATGCACCAGCTGATATGAGGCCTCCAGCACATATACAGCAGAGGACTTCCAGACCTGGTTTCAGTCAGAGAAGATGCACCTAACCCTGAAGAGACTGGAGGCCCCAGGGAGTTTAGAGGTCTGTTGGGGTGGGTGGTTGAGAAGTGGGGACATCCTTGTGAATATAGAGGGACAGGGAGGAGGTATGGGATGTGGAACAGTTGGAGGGTGGACCAGGAGGGGAATAAAATCTGGAGTGTAAAAGAAAGATTAAATAAAAAGAGGATATTATATATATATATATATATATATATATATATATATATATAATATACATATGTATATGTATATATATACACATATATAAAGCAAAAAATACCATTTATATGTATATGATATTATACATGTAAATTAGTATGCTATTATACATAATGTATATTATGTATAAAAAGTTAGTATTATCCATATTTTCTAGAATTTTGTAGGGCTCTTTGAATGCATCATTTATGAATTAAAAGGGATATAGATCAATGTCTGTATTATTATTTATTAATCAATCATTGTCTATGTTTGTCATCTATATTTTATGTATCATGTGTATCTTCATATATTTCTCTGATATATCCATTATCTACTATTGTACCTGGTGAAAATTTCTCTATTATGTACTTTCATCTATCTGCTTACATGTCTATCAGTTATCTCTGTGTGTCTTGTCTTTCTTCCCACAGCTCCATCTACCACCCATCATTCACTTGGTCTTCATAGATACCTCAGGTTTGTAGAAAACCACAGATCCTTTTTTAGTTTTCTGTTATAGGAAAATTCTTTGTTTTTCAAATATAGATAAAAATAAACCAATGAACTGTACTTCAGTGTCTATGCTCAGCTTTCAGCTCATTTTGGATTTAGTATTAGAGAATCAAGGTTAGTTTTTTCCAATTAATCATTTTTAGCATATTTTAAAAAACTTAGTAGAGGTATATTTACCTGTTGGTATTTGTATTCCTTTCTTAGATGTTGAAAATAACCAAAATATCTTGTTTAAACATCTGGTAAATATGCGATATAAACACTAAATAAACTCTATGCTTGAAAATTTATGTTTCAAATAAAGGTAACAATGATTTATAGTAATCATAAAAGAATGATAATTGTCAGAGATGCCTAGGTGTCATAGTACAAACCTGTAATCTCAGAACATGGGAGTTTGAGGAAGAAATTTAAGGCATACCTTAGCTGCATAGGAAATTTGAAGCTTGTTTGGATCACATAGCAGCATTTCTTCCCTCTCCCCATCACCCAAAAAGAGGGATAGATGGAACAAAAGATAGAGAGAAACAATGATGGAGGGAGGGAGAAAGAGACAAAAGGTCATCAAGATTGACTGTTATTTTTGTCTTAGTTTATAAGTTTTCTTGCTTTATACTTTTGTGTGTGTGTAGTTTATTTATAAATTTTGTTTCTTTCTATAATTGCATCATTGCAGACAATCATTTGGAATTCTAGTCACATAACCTTGGCTTGAAGAAGTACTGGAGAAGATAAACCCATAAAATCGAGGACTTAAAAGTCTAGCCAAACTGCTTTGAAAAACTTAAGTGAGAGTTGGAAATTACATTGTCAGAGAATTATAGAATGCAGGGACATTTGGCATGATATACAGAGATTAGGCCTGCCAGTAAGTAATGAAATAGTCAAGGAGAGAGAGAGGGGAAACAACGCAAAGGGCATTTTGATAAGGGCTGGCCACAGAAATGTCAGGCTGTATTGAAGTGAACCTCAGCTGCCTTGATGGAAAGCTTTGCAGGCATCACTGTCATGATAAATAAGGAACATGTAAGTGATAGAACCACACTTACTTTGATTTTTCTAAAATGAATGGAGCCATGTTCCACATCAGAGAGTTTAATTGTTAAGGTGAGATGCCATGGAACATGAACAGAAGTGAAATTGACAGAAAAATGTGCTACTCATCTACTGACAAGAAGTTCAAACTGGCATAATATAATTCTTTATCTTCAGAATTGATCTGAAGCTTTTTCCTAGGCAAGAGTATATCTGAATTTTCATTATCATTTATATGGTGGTCTTGTTGGGAAATTGTCTTATGTATGATTAGATCAGGCAATGGGCTAGCATTATGTCTTATTCTCAGCTACATTGGGGTATTCTTCAACACAGAATGGTCTCACTGTGAGTAAGAGTTGAAATTTTTCATTGATTCTAGTGCCTGGAAATTATTTTCACATCTCACAGTATAACATGTCTTTTATACTAAATATCATATTTCATGTAGTAAATTAAAAAAAAAGTGTGTCATATGTAATCTTAGAAAACTTTCTTCTGTACTCTACTGAAGAGCTACTGTTTGAAAGTAGTACAATACATGTTTCTGCTCTCACATCAGTGTCAAGGGCCTAGTAAGAACTCTTACATAAAGTATAAATGAAATAATGAGTGCATTAGTTATATAAATTTAAAAAATTACTCTAACTTTTATTTTGTACACATTCTTTGTTATCTTTCACTCACACAAAAGAATAAGTCATTGGAAGTGCTAATAGCTAAAAATTGAAATGGTAATACAAAGTCTTAATATTTTCTTTTTAGTTCTTTTAGATAGCCTCATTCTGTGTTCCAGACTGTCCTTGAACTACAATGACCTCCCTGTCTCTGCATTCTCAGTGCTGGGATTATAGATGTGAGCCACCACATTGGATTTTAATTATATAATTTTAAAATTGATAAAACCATACACAAATAAAAAAATTTAAAGTTTGCTCTTGTCACAGTGAGATAGAGAAATAACACTTTGTAGTGCACATACTGCTGCATGGAAAAGGCTGAGCAGGAGGTGCTGTTAACAGGATGAATATTGTGTGGATCCTGTGATTACTCAGAGCTGACATCATCACTGTATTTAGAAATCACTGTCTTGTGATTTCACCCAGTTGCAGTGCAACCCAGTCTATTTATTCTATTGACTTCCAGTTACTTATCTTGACTTCATGTTACCATGCATGATGTCTCTTTTCTTTAGGAATTATATTTAGAATAAGAAACATAAATTGTCTATGTTTCAGATTTACAACATCTTTTAGAATGTAATTATTGGAGCTATGAACTTGTCTCTGTCAGTAAGGTGACTGTCACACAGCATGGTGACCTGAGTTCTCTGAACCTATATAAAGAAAAAGGACCATGTGTCTTTTTGTACTACTATAACCCTAGTGTTAGGTATTGGGGAGGCAAAACAAACTCCAGAGTTTACTTTCCAGTTAAAGTACTCTTTATTCAGTGCAAGATCCTGGAATAAACAAACAAGCCGCAAACAGACTGAGAACTTATAAAGTGAGAGAAGAAGACACATGCCACCATCCTATGCATTCCTGAAATTCTTTAGAAATTTAAGAGATAATTTATTTTTCACAAAATGATATGTAGTTGTTGTTAATTACTAATGCTATATATTTTAATAGGCTAAGCCTATCTTTTTTGTTGCTGTAAAATAATAAAATTAAATTGGCACTGGGCAAAGTATACTGTAGAATAAAAACATGATTTTGAAAGCAAATAACATATTTAACTCCAGAAATAGTTTTGAGGAACTAAATAAATGTCAATGGTTTTAAGGTTTTATTTATTGTATTTAATTTTTTTTGTTGTTGTTGTTGTTTTTTCAAGACAGGGTTTTGTTGTGTAGCTCTGGCTGCCCTGGAACTCACTCTGTAGACCAGGCTGGCCTTGAACTCAGAAATCCACCTGCCTCTGCCTCCCAAGCACTGGGATTAAAGGCGTGAACCACCACTGCCCAGCCTGTATTTAATTCTTGTATTAGAACTAGAATGTATTTTGGTCTACTAAGTTAAAAGAGAGAAAAATAGCTATTCTTATCCAGAATGAAAGAATAAATAATTTTACATTAATGATTGAAAACTAATATATTTTTGTCTTTTGATTTCTAAGTTTTGTTATACATATATTGTACCATGTATACGCTAATGAAAAGAATGGAAGGAATACAGCAATATCTGGATGAGAAATGTCATATACTGGACCATCACAAAGGTGACCTTAGGAAAACTATTCTGTGCATTGTTTCAAGTAGAATATTGATTGTGATTTTATTTATACTGTCAGCTAGTGTGACATCAGAAAATTTAGTGACCCCTGGTAAGATCATAAGAAGTGGATAAAAGAGAGTAGAAAGGTGAGAAAGGATCATGAGACTTGTATTCAATAAATGGTACTTTGGAATCTACCTGGAAACACTCTGGCCACCAGCCCTAGAATTCAAATAGATAATCTTCACTTTCCTTCCTTGTTCTCCATTTCCAGTTTTCCAGGCTCAGTCTCAGCTCTGTAGCAGACCATCTGCAGGAGTATGTCTTCCCTTTCTTCCTCCATTCCATGGGTCCCTGCAGATCTTCATAGCAGATTCAGCTTTTTTCCATCCTGTGGACCCTTTCAACCATCTTATAGCCTCTACCTATTCATTTATCTCAGCTCCTAATACATAGAAAAGCATTCTATTTGGCATAGATTGAGAAGATTTCCCTACCAGGCAATCCACAGTCAGTCACCACACTCTCCTTAGAGAAACAAAAGAAATCAAAGAATGCAGCACTCACCCAACAAAGACAAAGCCAGATGTTAACACCTAGAATTACAATAATTCAAAATCCAGATACCTAGTCACCAGCACAAAAGTACAATCAATAACAGCCAAATTCAATGTCTCTGCAAAATCCAAGCAACCCTGCTATAGTAGGGTTGAAAAAAGTGTATTTTGTATATAGTAGGCTCTGATAAATGCAATATAGCTGAAGTACAAGATAGGGACTTCAAAATAGCTATTATGAATATGATCAAAGACCTCAAAGAGGGTAAAAATAAATACATTAATGAAATCAATGAAAATACAAAAAGCTGAAAAAAGTAAAGAAAGTGGGTCAAGATATGAAAGTTGATGTAGAATCATTAAAGAAAACTAAAACTGAGGTTGATCTGGAAATGAAAAATTTAGAAATTTGAGCAGGAACTTCAAAATAGAGTACAAAGATGGAAGAGAGAGTTTAAAGCATTGAAGACAAGAGAGAGATGGATATGCCTGTGCCACACCCACTCGTCTACTCCAGTTACACCCGTAATATTGGGTTAAAAACCTGATTAAGTGTAAGAGGCATTAAGGCTCCAAAAGGAGTTCTGTGCCTCCTGGATATTCAGGCAGAGGCTGGTACCTCCTAACACAGATGTGTTCCAGATTAGTCTTTCCAATCATCAACACACCCTCTTATTTAGGCATAAAAGTACCCCAAGAAGTGATTTGTAAATGGCTAAGATTGGGCATTGTTTCCTGGCCAGCACATTTCCAACCTATCCTAATTTAATTCCAAGCTGTCCTTAGCTTGGAATTTCTCTCAAGGAATCTGCCTTATCAGATAGAATGCCCTCAGAGTTAGCAACAGAGGTCAGACACCATTGCTTACTGTTAACACAGTTAGAATTCTCAGGGCAGCCCTACAGAAGAAAGAACTGTTTTACATACTAGAGAATAATCTAAGGGCTTCCCTCACTTAAGGGCATTAGCAGGAACTGCTAGATTGGAACTTCCTAGTGCTTGCCTTCAGCAGACCCAGAGAATTAGCATGGGAATACCAAAATAGCCCCAACAGGAGGGCACCACTGCTCTTCCCCTTCACACCTGGATACCTGATCTTACTGACCTTGATGTAACCATCCCTTGTCACCTGCCTACATGACTCTTGTCATCTGCCCTGCTTTCTGTATATCATATAAGCCTGCTTTTCACTTTGTGCAGGAACTTGCGCTGGACTTGCACTCGCACTTTGACTAGAACTTGAACTTAAATGGACTAGGACTTAGATTCATGCAGTCTGCAGTCCCCCAGGCCCAGGGGCGGGGGCGGGGTTGCAGCACCAGTCTAGAGGAGATAGATGTTGAACTGCCAGATTTATCATTTCTCTTTTGCAATGGCTGTAAAAGTCTGATGCCATTTTTAAGAAATACATTCAGATTCAGCACACTCTTGTGTCAGCTCTGTTTGTCATTCTTCACCTATGCCTCATCGACCTGACTAGGAGCCCATTTCTCCTGCAGGTTGAGGGAGGCCCAGATGGGTTGGCCTGTGGCTAGCCAGTAAAAAAAAAAAATTGTTAAAGTATGAAAAAAATCCAGGTACAAAACATCCCGAAAACGTGGAGAACTATAAAATCACCAAGTCTATGATTAATATAGGAAGTAGAATAAACCAAAATTAAAGGGACATAAAATTTTTTCTTCAAAATCAAAGGAAATATCCCTAATCTAAGTAATGAAATCCCTCTCAAGGTATAAGAAGCATACAGAACATCAAAAAGAAAATAAATTTCCCATGATACATAATAATTAGAACTCTAAATGTACAGGTCAAAGAAAGAATATTAAAAGTTGGAAGAGAATAGTCCTAAGTAAAATACGAAGACCGACTCATTAGAGTAATACCTGACTTCTCAGTGGAGATTTTAAAACTCAGAAAGGACTGGACAGATGTTCTACAATCTCTAAGAAACCAGAGGTATGAGGTTAGAGTACTATACTCAGAAAAACTCTTGAACACAATAGATGGAAAAAGAAAACCCTTCTGCAGTAAAACTAAATTTAAGGAGTATCTATCTACAAATTCAGCTCAACAGAAGGTGTTGAGAGAAAACTTCAATATAAAGAGGTTAATCACATTCAAGAAAACACAAGAAATAAGTAATCTCAGACCAGCAAATCAAAAGATGAGGTGGAAGAAGTCACATCATAAAAACGAAATAAGAGGAATCAACAAAAACTTCTTGTTGATAACCCTCAACATCAATGGTTTCAATTCCTCAATAAGATGACACAAACTAATACATTAGATTTGAAATAGGATCTATTATTTTTCTGCATCCAAGAAACACAACTTAAGAGCAATAAAAATGAGTATTATAAAAGTTGTTTGATAAAAAACAAAAATCAATTTAACAGTCTTATGTAGATGCTTCTCTACAGCAATACTGAAAATACATACTTTTTTTTTTTTGGGAAGAATTTTTTTTCTTTATTTATATGTGAATTTCTCCATTCCCAGTTTC
>NW_022196895.1:85615282-85638886 GCF_008632895.1 Mastomys coucha
ATTTTTTAATAGGGTTATTTGGTTCTCTGGAGTCTAACTTCTTGAGTTCTCCATATCCTCCTCAGTTTTTTATCAATATAAATTTTAAATAACTCAAAACATATTAACTGTATATTTTAAAATAATATATCACTACCAGTATTTTTTAAATGAACATAAATACATAAAGTCTTTTCATTTGTTTGTTGGTTTTGTATTTAGTAGAGCTTAAAATCTTGGCTCTTACTGTAGTACAAACCCAAAATAAGAACAATTTTTAGACATTGATTTTCATTGTAGTAAGACTGTACTTCAATGACCCTCACATCACCAAAGGATTTAACCTCCATTGTAGCTAAATTGAGAGTTGACAGTTCTGCTGCGCTAAGGAATGAATTGTAGGCACGATTTTTGGATACAGACTTCCTGATATGGTCAAAGCTATTTGACTTGAGTGAGTGAATTTATTCTCAGCCCACAGAAAACAGGTTACATTCATTTAAGAAATGATGTGTGCATTAAGATGGTCTATCCATAAAGTCATCCAATAACTGTTTCAGTAAACAATGGTTCTGCTTGGAGGGTGGCACAAACATTGGGTTAGGGTAAGAATCTGGTTCATTGGCTGTGATAATTTGGAAAAGCATTCTTCTCAGAGAAAGAGTAACTTACAAAGTCCTCATCTTCAAACTTGATACAATAGTTACAAAGGTCAAGCAAAGAATTCAGTCTCACTCTTTGTTGTTCTCTTTCAAGCCACCTCCCAAGTTAATTGTCTACATTTCTTTTGGCTGTATAAATACTTCTGAAATATGTAAGCTGTTATGAAAACCATAATATAGTGTAAAAACATGAAATAAATAATACTACTAATAGATAGACTGAGATAGGAGAAGCAAGATTTCAAGACCATTATGTGGTACACAGCAAGACACTACTACATACAAACAAGCTGAAAGTGCATATGGATTGTACAATATTGGACCTATTTCTCCAATTACCAAATTAGAGAGACCATTGGATGACAGTCAACCAATTTTTAATTCCTCATATTTTTGGATTTCAATTGATTAGGATATGTTGGTAATATTAATTTACATATTAAGATATTAAGAAAAAGCAATTGCTACTTCCTGTTGTTTTTGTTGCAAGAGGTGGAATTAGGTTTGTGTGGGTTTGTTGAAAGATTACTTTCTTGCTTCTTCTAGGGTATAGTTTTTCTCCTTGTGTTGGTGTTGTCCATCTATTATACTTTGTAGGGCTGGATTTGTGGAAAGATATTATGTAAATTTGGGTTTGTCATGGAATATCTTGTTTTCTCCATCTATGGTAATTGAGAGTTTTGCTGGGTATAGTAGCCTGGGCTGGCATTTGTGTTCTTGTAAGGTCTGTATGACATCTGCCCAGGATCTTCTAGCTTTCATAGTCTCTGGTGAGAAGTCTGGTGTAATTCTGATAGGTCTGCCTTTATATGTTACTTGACCTTTTTCCCTTACTGCTTCTAAAATTCTTTCTTTGTTTTGTGCATTTGGTGTTTTGATTATTATGTGACAGGAGGAATTTCTTTTCTGGTCCAGTCTATTTGGAGTTCTGTAGGCTTCTTGTATGTTCATGGTCATCTCTTTCTTTAGGTTAGGGAAGTTTTCTTCTATAATTTTGTTGAAGAGATTTACTGGCCCATTACTTTGGGAGTCTTCACTTTATTCTATACGTATTATCCTTAGGTTTGGTCTTCTCATTGCATCCTGGATTTCCTGGATGTTCTGGTTTAGGAGTTTTTTGCACTTTCTTTGACTGTTGTGTCAATGTTTTCTATGGTGTCTTCTGCCACTGAAATTCTCTCTTCTATCTTTTGTATTCTGTTGGTGATGCTTGCATCTATGACTCATAATTTCTTTCCTAGGTTTTGTATCTCCAGGATTGTCTCTCTTTGTGATTTCTTTTTTGTTTCTATTTCCATTTTTTAGATTCTGGATGGTTTTGTTCATTTCCTTTACCTGTTTGATTGTGTTTTCCTGTAGTTCTTTAAGGGATTTTTGTGTTTCCTCTTGAAAGACTTCTAGCTGTTTACCTGTGTTCTTCTGTATTGCTTTGAGGGTCCTATTTATGTCTTTCTTAAAGTCCTGTATCATCATCATGAGAAGTGATTTTATATATGAATCTTGCTTTTCTGGTGTGATGGTGTGTCCAGTACTTGCTATGGTGGGAGAATTGGGTTCTGATGATACTAAGTAACCTTGGTTTGTGTTGCTTCTTTTCTTATGTTTGCTCCCCAACCCCCTTCATCTTTTTATCTCTAGTGCTACCTGCCCTTGCTAAATCTGACTGGAGCCTTTCCTTCCTGTGATCCTGGTTGTGTCAGAACTCCTCAGAGTCAAGATGTCTCTGGGATTCTGGGATTCTGAGATCCTGTGTTCCTGGGCATGTTAGAGCACCTGGGAGTGGAGCTCTGGGACTGGCTGCACCCAAGGTCTGCTCAGACAGACCAGGAGGAACCCTTGTCACTGGGTTGGTGGAGTTCCTGCATGACTGGATCCCATTGGTCCCAGTTACTCCTGGTGTTGGGATAAATGTTGTGTCCTCCTCACCTCTGATCCTGGGCATGTTAGAGCACCTGGGAGTGGAGCTTCCTCTGGGTGTTGTGGGACTGGCTGCAGAATTTGCACCCTAGGTCTCTTCTCTCAAGGCAATTTTTAAACCTTACAGATCTTTTATGTATATATTATGGGTTCCAGTTTAGTAATTTTATTGGATTTCTGTTTATGGAAACCTGTGGATCTCTGTGTCTGTATCTTTTTCTTTTTCTTTGGCTGTTCTTTTGTTTGTTTGCTTTATCCTATTTTTGTCTTTTGTTTTTTGTTTTTTTATTGTATTATTATTTTTAGTTACCTATTTCTAAAGAGCAAAGGAAAGAAAATTGTATGGATTTGAGTGGGAGTGACGGAGGAGAGAATATGAGAGGAGTTGGGGGATGGGAAGCCATAATAATAACATATTGTATGAAAAATAAAGCTAATTTCAATGAAAGAAAAACAACGCCAATAAAATAAAAATCAGAAAACACATGAAAAAAAGATGTTACCTTGGATACAATGCTAAAATAAGTGAATCTCTCAGTTGCTAAAGAATTACTGTCTTACACAATCTTATTATGGGAGAATCATAAACTAAATGTAATATATACTTTTTCTGTATATCTATGGACAAGACAATTCCCCAAAGATAACTTGGAGACAATACACCTGGAATGTTTTCTCAGCCTATAATGTTGATAACTCATGATATGATACTTAATCTTACAATACCATCTTTTTGAAAATCCATAAAATATAAGTGTCATCAACTCCAATACGGTTATGTCATTCACTTTCAATACAAAAATAATTATTTCATTCAGGTGAAGGAAAATAAAAAGTTCAGATATTGCAACATGTTCTATTTTCTTAAATATTACAAGTAGAACACTTGCATTGGACATCGAAATGTCATTTGTCCTGGGAGTTAACAAACAACAACAAAGAGGGTACTACATTCTTTGTAGCAAAAAGAATATTATATTTTAAGTAACATATAACTTTGCAATTCACTCTATTTTCTTACCAGAACTATGAAAATGTGAGATTTTAATCATCTCAGTTACATAGTTATTTGAAAAGAATGTGGAAATGGAAAGAGAAAAATTATTTAGTTGCTTCCAAGTTGTACAATGAGCTCTTCTTTCATGAGTTGTCATCAATATTGCTTTGGGATACTTCTAAGTCACCCACACTCCTGTAAGTACATCCTCACCTATACTAACAATAGTAACCCAATAAACTCACTGGTTCTTTAAGCTATCCACAGGTAGAATCATTACTTTAGTGTCTCCTTGATACCCTTTCTGGAGTAAATTGGTATTTACATATGTCTCCTCAGAAAAAGTCACACATTTATGCAGTTCAAAATTATAGCCTTCTATTTAAGAACCTACAAAATGTATCATGCCCAAGTATAAGAAAGTATTACTTCTGATCTTGCTATTCCCTAAAATCTGTATTAGTAACAACAAAATTGAACAAGACTGTATTAGTACAAACATTTTATTGAGTTTTATATCTTTTCAATTTCACTTTAGTTGCAACTCTACCGAAGGAGAATTTTAATATAAATTCTACATTTTGCCTGTGTGCATGAATACATTTTATTAACATTTATAGATTGTTTTTAACTATTGACTTCAAAATAAATACTAAGAAAAAATGAAAATTCTTTTTGTTGTTAATAAAGCAAACAAAATGTGAACCTACAATATCTCAGATAATACTAAACAAAATAATATGAAGAAATTTCTTTTAACAATACTTCTTAGGTGCTAAAGTAATCTTCCTCTAGTGAATCACTCTTCTTGGTGGTCATGTTCTTGCACAAGTATTTCTTATATTGGATCATTAACTAATGAAGTCCAACTTAAGTGATGCTATTAACCACATAAGTAACAGAAATCTCTAAAGTTTTCTTCCAGAAGCCAAATGCTATGTAAGAAGTCTTGTGCTGGGCAGTGGTAGTATATACCTTTAATCCCGCATTTGGGAGGCAGAGGCAGGCATGTACCTGAGTTTGAGGCTACCCTGGTCTGCAGAGTGAGTTCTAGGACAGCCAGGGCTATACAGAGAAACCCTTTCTCAAAAAAAAAAAAAACAAAACAAAACAAAAAAAGCCTTGAGAAGGGTCAAGGTATCATGTGTGAAAGGTATATTGAAAGGGGCCAACCTTAGTTATAACAGACTTTCCAAAAAGAAAAACACACTGTGTGTGAAATTGCTGCCTCATTAGAAAAGAATCAAGTGTCAGACACATTGCTCCTGTTCAGTCAGGCCAACATACTTTAAACACGATGCTACTGAACCCATTTTAATGCATAGTTACAATCTTCTTGCCTCCTGAGAAATACCAAAGGCTACTTTATGTGTTACCACATTTGAGTCATGGCTGGAGATGTTATTCTTGTTCCAAGAAGACATTCCAAAGAGAAATAAGATTCCATAAGCGTAGATATCTAAAATGGACTTATGGGGAAAGCAGAAGACATGAGGCCCCTATAAAATGCCCAAGCCAGACATCACTTAGTAGACTCGGTCTTTTTGTTTGTTTGTTTGTTTGTTTGTTTGTTTGTCTCTGCCTGGCTGAGACTTATCGGCCGCCTTACCCATCCAGTTAGAAGTAAGGAGGCAAACACCGAGCCCTTCTCCATGAAGTTTAATCAGGAATTAATTAATTTTAATTCTTCTTTAATTTAATTAATTAATTTTAATTAATTAATTTTTACTTCTCTTAATAGCTAGCTTCTTTTATATTCTTCTATATCTTATTCTTATGTCTTACTTATTACTACTTACATCTTATTAATTACATCTTATTAGTTACATACTTATTCCTAATTCTACATCTTACATCTGTCCTTACATCTTACTTTTATATCTACATCTTCTCTCCTATCCCATTACCAGCCCCAATTCTACATACTTACTCCTAAATTTCTCCTAACCCATCACCAGCCCTAATTCTATATACTTACTCCTAATTCTTCTTTTTCTAACCCATCACCAGCCCTAATTCTACATACTTACTCACTACTTCTTATTCTCCCTCTATACTTACTCCTAATCTCTACATCCTACTTACTATGTATATCCAGCCCCCAGTCCTTGTGTGTTAAATACTTTCCCTGGTCCCAATCAGCATCAGCTACGTGGCAAAGCACAATAGGCTGCGGGAAAATCATGCCAGCTTGCATCACAAACTAGAGGCACACAGCTTTTCCAACTAAGGCTTGTTTATCTCAATGCTCTCTGCTCTGGCTGGAGACCAGGTCTTCAATATATATACATATATATATATATATATATATATATATATATATATATATATATATGGTGGCAGCTGCGGCTCCCCACAGAGACTCACAGTCTTAATGCTCTTCTCATTTTCACTTTTGTCTTTCCTAAACACATAGACCTTTTTTACAGGTAATGAGTTAATAATCCATTGAAGTTGACCAGCACCTTCATGATAGGTTCAAACTTTGTTTCTAAATAAATTTGCATACATTTTATGTAGAAGTGGATCTAGCATGTGAGCCTGAGTCTTTGGTGCAGAAAATAGAGGTAGAAGCTAAGAATTTAGAAAACAGTTAGCTTGTACTTGGGCAAAAATCATAGCTTATAGTAGATTTACTAAGATACATTTATGTTTGAATTATAAAGAAATAGGTACAGACCAGGCAGTGGTGGCACATGCCTTTAATCCCAGCACTTGGGAGGCAGAGGCAGGTGGATTTCTAAGTTCGAGGCCAGCCTGGTCTACAGAGTGAGTTCCAGGATGGGCCCAGGGCTACACAGAGAAACCTGGTCTCGAAAAAACAAAAACAAAAACAAAAAGAGACATAGAGAGAGATAGGTACAGATAAATATTAAGATATACTGTTATTTTAAATAATTTCTAGCTGTTAAAATTTTAACTTTTGCATGTCTTCCTTAATATATTTTTCTTAAATCTTACTATCAGTGATTAGCAATATCAACTACTGACTATGGAGGAGTGAATGCCAGGCAAGATCTCCACACTCCTTTTCTTAAAACTGCAAGTATATTTTGTATGGGTAGGGAGCAGCAAGGGACACAGAAGCCTAACATTCATTTCCTGCCAGTCCTATGATACTCAGTAAGCTACTTTAAATATACATATATACATATATGTGCATGCACACAAATGAGTGTGTGTGTGTGTGTGGGGTGTATTATCTGGCAAAATAGTAGACTGAATTATCAGGTTTGCTCTAATCTACTTACCCAAGTTCTTATCAAATAAGAACTTTCTCATGGTGGAAGCAGAAATGCAGAGTGTGAAAATGCTGCAGAAAATGAACTTTCATGCCTTTAAGGACAGACTGTGAGCCTAAAAATGTAGGCTGTCTCCAGAATCTAGAAAGGACTCTGGCTGTCTGCTAGCAAGATAATGTTGAATTTAGCCCCTGCATGTAGAGAAGAATTCTGGAGTAAATATATGAAGCTTGGAAGTGTACTTTATACATAGTTCCCAGTTAAGAGCCAGCTATCTATTCTCTGTTTTATTGTCCCAAGTACTGAAACTAGTTGGATCTCTCAGATTTATGGTGTACGTATATGTGAGATTAGCTTTGATTCTTCAAGTATCTTAGTGTGGAAATTTATAGTAGCAATAGAAAACTATAGTGAGAATTTTGGTTTCTTTAAAAGCCCATTTATGTTCTGTGAAATTTTTTTGTTTTAATCCCAGGTGTGGGATATGAGGCTGCATCAATTTGTTCTATACCTGTTAACTATGATTGTCTTGTATTCTAGGAAGTTCATGATTTTTGCCAGCTGCAAATAGTTTGATTTTGGGAATTCTGAAGAGGAGATTAATGCCAGAATGCCAGAGCTCCCAAGTGAGGGTTGAGGGGGCTCCTAAAAAGAAGGTGGCTGCTGCTCTCCTCTCCTGCTCCTGGGTGCTGTTGTTATGGTTTGACAAGAAGTTGGAGATTTTCTAAAGACAAAGATTGGACTTACCCCAAGGAACACATTACCCCTAATCATCAGGAAGCCACCAACCTTATTTTTTTCTCTGGAAGAGATCTATACCCCCTTTTCCTTCTAACTTTCTTTCTCTCCTACCTAGTATTGGGGCCGGAAGTTAGGGTGGGATAAGAGTTGGAAGAGAGGTAGAGATTCAACAAAAGAATCCAACAAAATAGACAAAAAGTATGCCAACAGAAAACTAACAATATAACAAAACAGACTTGATAAACTTTGAACATGTAGTTTAAATTATTTAGTATATACTTTGGAGTTAGTTGTGTCTATAGATTAAAATTTGATGAGATCTGAGGTCAGGTAGCAGGTTTGAAGTGAGCCAGGGAATGATTTCAAGTAGTTTTATGGGGGTTGTCTGGTAGGCCTAGTACTCTTTTTCCCATTTACTTGCTGGCAGCAATGATGGCTAGCTCTAAACAGTGGTAAGGATGCATTATTATGAGTTAAGTAAGGAGTTGGCTAGAACAAAGCACATTCTGTTCCAATCCCTTCCAGAAACATGCTGCCCTTCAGCACATTAGCTTCACATATCATATGATGCCTGAAGTACAAAACCTAGGTTTTTCTGAGTCCCCTTAGCTGCAGTGCAAGAATGTCACATGCAAAATGTGTCTATTGACCTTGAGTGATTAACCCAGAATTACATTATTGGCAGTAAATACATTTTAGGTTTCAGTGTCCCTTCCTGCTGCCTACCCAGGTGTAATGAGTCTATTTTATGTTACTCATATGGAGGTGTCTGTCTCACTAGAAAGAAGGTGGCAACCAGTATACTACAAATATAGGCTCTCACTACATACCAGCCACAAGTGTGAACAGAGATGGTTTGCAACTCTCATATATTCAAAATTAAAGTAGCAGAATGAGTTTTCTTTATATATTTTATTATTATTATAAGTCTTTAATCTTTTTTTTATAGTCCAGTAGTTATCCCCCTCCCAGTCTGCCCTCTAACTGTTCCTCATCCCATACCTCCTCTCCAGTCTCCAAGAGAATGTCCCCACACTCCCACCCTCTAGGGCTTCTCAAGTCTAGGGTTAGGTGCATCTCCTTTCACTGAGGACAGACCAGGCAGTCCTCTGCTGGATATGTGTTGGGAGCCTCATATCACCTGTTTTATGCTGCCTGGTTGGTGCCTCAGTGTCTGAGAGACCTCAGGGGTCCAGGATAGTTGAGACTGCTGGTTTTCCTATGGTGTCACCCTCCTCCTCAGCTTCTTCCAGCCTTTCCCTAATTCGACCACATGAGTCTCTAGCTTCTGTCCATGGGTTGGGTGTAAGTATTTACATCTAACTCTTTCAGCTGCTTGTTGAGCATCTCGGAGGGCAGACATACTAGGCTCCTATCTGTAAGCACACTATAGCATCAGTAACAATGTCAAGCCTTGAAGCCTCCCCTTGAGCTGGATCCCAATTTGGGCCTGTCGCTGGACCTCCTTTCCCTCAAAATCTTCTGCCTTTTTGTCCTTGCAGTTCTTTTAGATAGGAACAGTTTTGGGTCAGAGTTTTTGACTGTGGGACTCCATCCGGACTCTACAAGTTCCCTCTCCCCACTATAGGGCATTTCATCTAAGGTCTCTCTCTTGGAGTCCTGAGAATCTCTCACCTCACAGGTCTCTGGGACATTCTAGAGGGTCCCACTACCTCCTATCTTCCAAGGTTGTCTGTTTCCATTCTTTATGCTGATCTAAAAAAACAGTAATCATTGAACATCTATTTCCAATACCACTGTCACAAACTGAACTTCATCACTTATTCCTTTTTGCCACGCACACTTTGACGACAGTATTTGAGGCGTAAACTTCAAGGAAAGTCAGTCTCCTGCCTCTGCATTGTCACCTGGCACCCCAAACTCAGAGGTAGCCCAGATATGTCCTCATACTTGTGTTTTAGGGGCCCACCAAGATATTATTTCTTAACAGCTAGAAAAAGAAAATTCAGACCTTGCTCCCTGACCTTCACCAATGTTCCAATGTCCTAATCAAACCCTGGCTTGGAATTCTAAGCCATTCTAACTAATTGCCTCCAGCATTGTGGATAGGGCATTAAAGTTTACAGAAAGAGAGACAACATAGAGCATTGAGCAGCAGGCAGTCTGCATTCAGCATTCGAGAGTTTGCATTTCAGCATTTGGACTCGCTCGCACTCAGACTAAAACTAGAACTTAGGTAGACTAGCAGCCCCCCAGCCCAGAGCACTTGGGCCCGGGGGTAGGGGAGTGCAGCACCAGTCGAGATTCAAGAGATTGAGCATTCAAGATTCGCGCATTCAAAATTGAAGATTCGAGCATTCAACATTGAAGATTCAGCATTGAGGACTAAAGATTCAAGCCTCTATTCTCCTGGCTGGCGCACCCGTAGCCTCCAGGGACTCTGGCCGGGACCATGCGGCCCGAACATACTCAGAGCCTGGGGGTGCTACACTAGTCCAGAGGAGATGGCTGCTGTTTTAGACCTAGTGTGTTTTAGGTGGCCTCAGATGTACCTCAACTACTGAGCTGCCAGATTTTTCGTTTCTCTTTTGCAATGATTGTAAAAGCCTCATGTCAATTTTTAAAGAAATACACTCAGACCTTACACCACTCGTGTCTAGTCTGTTTGTCAAAACCGAATCCCTTGCACACCCACCTGGCCAGAACCCATCGTCCTGCGGAACAAGGGACCCCGTAAGAAACCCCAGTCTGTGGCACCTTTTACTCATCAGGACAATTATATAAACAAAATTATCAAGTGTTATTTTTAAGTGCCATCATTAGCAAAAGTTTATTTGTCTTTATGTGTATTGTGTATCTGTATGTTTATATGCCACATGTGTATGTGTAACTTTGAGTACCTGTCCCCTACAGACTTTGTAGCAGGTAGGGAAAAAATGATTAGGTTGAGGTAAGAATGAAAATCAGCTCAGCCTGATTTTATTGTAACTGGTGCTGGAACAGGACTTCTAGAATCTGGCCCAGATCATTTTACTTTAGCCATGTTTAAGCACAGCACAATTTTGGGTAAAAAGGTATTCAGGTAACAATTAGCTGAGCCCCAAATGCACTGAAATTTAAAACATGTTTACATTGAAATTTTTTACAAAGTACTTCTTTCATAAGAATAGCTACTATTGACTCAAATATAGTGCCCAAGATTTAGCATATAAGGAGCTTGACTGAGGTAAACATAATGTCTTTGGGTGTCAGGTCTGGCCTGGCCTATGATAACATAGAATTTGCTTAGGTAATTGTAATGCACAAGTGACATCACTCATAAGAATGGGTTTATGGCCAAAAAGCAGTGCTCAGAATTTAGGGGAAAAGGGTCTGGGGTAAGTAAATACAAAATTCTTGGAGACGTAGGTAGAGCCGGTCTCATCAGACATCAAAGGATCATCAGGTTATAAAACTGTATCATTCCTGGCTTTACAGGAAGAGCAACTAAGTGCCATTAAAGAGGTAGGCAAGCTACGATTCTAATTTCCTGGTGTCTACAGTGCTTATCTGTGTGTACAAAGTCTTTTTGCACTGTGTACCTGTGGAGGCCAGAGAGGGTTGTCAGATTCCCTGAGCTGGAGGTATAGGTGGTTGTGAGTGACCTAACATAGTGCTGGACAACAAACTTGCTCCTCTGGGAAAGCAAGCAGTAAGCACTCTTAACCATAAGCCAGAAGAACATTCCTACAAAATGCAATCATAGATTTAAAATTCCAAAATATTTTTTATTTTTGAGAAATAATAAATCAATTTGCATTATTCTTATACATAGTTTTATATTTGCCTGCAAGATTATATCTAATAATTTGTATTCTCAGAGATGCATTTCATGCCATCACAAAAGGCTTTGATTCATAGATGCAAATATCAAAGACAAAACTACTGCTTGAACTCATTTCTCCCCTTTAGGATTCATTTTACAGAAGTACAATCATTCCTATTATGAGTTAAGAATTTCAAACAAGGACATCATTGAATAATATAATTCAATATATCTTAGAGAAATACCATTATCACTTAAGAAGAAAGAAATAAAAGACAAAAAACATTTTGACAAAATGTATAATTCATATGCATAATTATACCAAGTTTAATAACAACAATAATGAATATATATGAAGACATCACATACACACACACAATTTAAAAGTCTGAGAATGTACCTAAGTTTTTCAAGTTAATCATAAAGGTCATGTTGAGATACATATAATAGCAGAAATTGCATATTATTTTTAACTAGATTTTAGTCTGAGAAATCTATAATGAGATCAAAGCCAACTTATTTAAAAGGTCCTAGAAGATCTAAAATCATGTATAGTTGGTTCAGGTTAACACAAATATGATGGAATTTAAAATATGAAAATATTCAGATGGAAAATGTATTAAAATTTCTATAGCTTACAATGACTCCATGATGGAGTTGCATTCACTTTGTTTTAACTTATGTTATTATCTCATCTGCTACTTGGGCAATAATAGGTAGGCACTATGTGGTTACGACTGACTAGAGATCCAGATACTGAAAAAATGTCACCTGAAAAGTACTAATTCGAGGAAAGATGCTATTAAAAATAACTACTCAATACATTTTCATAGTAAAACAAATAAAAATCCATGTGTATTCAAGCAGGGCATGAAGGCTATAATTATTGTGACAAAGACAAAGCAAAAGTCCAGTCTATGTATCATGATTGCTCTGCCCACACAACAGACCTTTATTAACTATCTAATACTGTTTTCTTCACAAACTATACTCTGCAAGAGATGTGTGGCACATTTTTCATGAAGCCTACTTTTTCATAGAAAAGAATCCATCACACTTTATGTGGAATAAGAGAATTACTCTTTGCGTTTGAGAGCTGGAGAAGTCAAGTCAATAGGATATCAGAGAGGGAAAATTGAATAAATATCTGACTACTGGCAAAGTGTGGGAAAAACTGATTTTACTAACATTAAAGCAAAATCACTAAAGAAAAATGTTCTTAACTAGCAATTTTTATTCATCTTGTTAATAAAAAATGGTCATAGACTCCAAAATAACATTGTATCTGAAGATATAAATTAAGTGACTTACTGTCTAATTAATGCAATAAAAATGATTAAGCAAAGCTCATGTGAGTATATATAAATAATAACAATTAACAAAGTGAAGACTAAGTATTGGTTATTGACTATGTATGCATATGGTATTGAATGTTCTACAGACTTAAATAAGAAGATATTTTTAAAAAGCAAAAGTATCCTGAGAGTAATATAGAATCTTGAGCATGGGGCCCAAACTGAAACATAGATATTAAGAAAGAGAGCTTGTGTTTTATGGAACATGAAAAAAGCCTCACAGATGCCTGGAAAATTTCAGTGGAAGTCTGTTTTGTACTTGAACAATCTGAAGAAGTTAGACTTGAAAAAATTTACTTAGAGAGACATTATAAGCTATTTATAAAACCTTCTACCCCAAATACGTCCTGCCTACAAGATTTGCAGGGATAAAGATGGACCAGAGATTGAGGGAACAGAAATCAATTGTTGAGACCCATCCTATAGGACCCATCCCTTAGGAGAGAACCAACCCCTGACACTATTAATGATACTCTGCTATGCTTGCAGACAGAACCCTAGCATAAATGTCTCTTTAGATGCTTCATCCAGCAGCTTATAGAAGAAGATGCAGAGACTCACAGCTAAACATCAAGCAGAGCTTGGAGAGTCTTGTTGAAGACTTGGAGATAGATTGAAGGAGCTGAAAAGTTCAAAGACACAATGAGCAGACCTACAGCGCCAACTAACCTAGGACCATGGGGGCTCAAAGAGACTGAACCACCAACCAAAGAGCATGCAAGTGCTGGATCTAAAGCACTCTACAGGTTTATAGCAGATTTGACTGTTTTCCTGCTTGGTCTGGACCTGCATGTACCAGCATACATAAGCCTTTTGATTCCCACATCTGAGACCCTTTAGGTAGACACATTGACTAGTGGCTACATTACAAGTTTAACTTTCTCTCTCTTTATATGAGGACTGTCCAGAAAGCACCTGGAATTCCTCATCATGCAAATGAAGCATTCTCAGCATTTCAGCCCCAGCCAATGACGGAAACCAACCCCTACTCACTCCCCAAGGTTTATATAGCTCTTGTGTACATCCAATAAGAAAGCTGTTTCATTGAAAACTGTCTTGAAGAAAGATGTATTGTTCTCACCATACTTCACACACACACACACACACACACACACACACACACACACAGCTGACTTTCTGAGTTTCTGACTAACCCACCTGGCCAAGCTCAGCTTCATTACTTCCAGTTTAGCTCTGTGTGCCTGGGCACCCAGAGAGCAGAAACAGACCCAGGCCAGCAGAAAATCAGTTTCTCAAAAACACTAGAATTAGAAATCCCTCACAGCCCAACTATACATATCCTAAGCACAAACATAAAGGAACTTATACCCTATCACACAGATACTTCCTCACCTATATTCACTGTTGATCTATTCACAATAACTATGAAATGGAATCAACCTAGATGTCATAAACTGGTGAGTAAGAAACATGTGGTACATATGCAAAATGCAATTTTATTAAGCTGTAAAGAAAGATAAAATGATGACATTTTCAAATAAATGAATCAAAATAAGGAAAGTGTTACCTTGTGTCAGGTAACCCAGGCCCAGAAAGACAAAATACATATGCAGATCTAAGCTTCAGATTTTTAGTTTGTGTTTTTAACTTGGAATAGTGTGGAAGACAGTGCATTAGAAATGGTCCACTGAGGAGAAAATACATTAAGAGAAAAAAAATAATAGAGGATAGTTAAAATGAAAGCAAAAAGGTAAGCCAAGACAGGAAAGTTTAAGCAAGGTGGACAATGTGGAAGATAAGGGAGTCTTAGAAGAGCAATAACCAAAATTAAAAAGTATGGAAACCTCTCTTCCAACCCAATTGAAAATGTACTTGATATGAATAGTAGAACACACATGACACAAAAGAACAAAGTTTACTGAAGAGTAAACAGTAATGTGGAAATGACTAGAGGAATGACAGTTAACTAGGGTAGAGGTGGAGTAATTGATACCAATGATAAAAGGAAGCATTATGGAGATTGTGTGTGTGTGTGAGTGTGTGTGTATGTGTGTGTGTGTGTGTGTGTGTGTGTGTGTGTGTGTGTGTGTTAGTTTAAATGGAGATATCCTGTATGGTAGACTTGAGTGGGACTCAAGCATTCATAAGTGAAGACATGGGTTATTAATGAAAAGCTCCAGCGCCAGGTATATCCTGAGTGACTAGTGGGAAAAGCTGTGGAGTCACCAAAGTGATATGCTGCTGCCACTGCTTTTGGTTGCCCATCATAACTACATGGCAATAGTGTATTGCTGATTACCACACACACTTCGCTTTTAGGACACAGAGAAATCAACCTCAAACTGACTAGGAGATTTATTCCCATCCAGTTTGGTAGTACCAGGAAAATGCTATTTAGGCCACTCGGGAAGAAAAGATATCAATAGTTCTTCCGAAATGGTCCTTCCTAACACCAGATGCTGAATGCTTCAGTGTCAATATGTTAGGCAAAATGTACTCACAGTATAATAGTGGCAAGACTATTGTAGGATTTGAGGCCTGATTCACAGGAAAAAAATTGTGCCTAATACTATAAACTGGTCAAAGTCATGGCTAAGATGTCATAGGCTGATAGAGAAACTTAAGTGGTGTTTTGCTAAATGATCATATTGTTAAATATTTTAATATTTGTATTTAAACCACTAGGTCTGTACTATTTCAAAACTCATAGAGAGGAGTTTCTTTTTGAAGTGTATGTGTGGTCTACTAATAGGTGGTCAAAGTACTCAGAATAAATATGAATGCTCATTGCTAAGTGGGACAAATATTCCAACCCAACCCCTTTCCAGGCTTCAGGAAACATCATGAAGGAGGGAATGAAAGAATATAAAAGCCAGAAGATTTTTAAGTAATTCTGTCTTCTGGACATGGCATAGCTATTATAATAGTGACTATTATTATACTAATACGTTCATAATAGTGACTATTATTCCTGCAGACCTGCCCAAATATCAATCCAGCAAAAATCCCACAGTGAGAGATAAGGAGCTAATAGGACCTGAATCTTTTGATTAGGAGTTGTTGTTATTTTAAGGATATTGGAAGATAGAAGTAATTTTCTCTGTAGCTGTGTCCAAGGGCAGGTTGCTCATGCTCTTGTGGATCCTATTATGCACATGAGCACTATTTTCTGTGGGATACAGAGGATCTAGATGTAGAGGTAAAAATCTAGAGAATGAGAGGAAGAAGAAGAGGGAGAAGAAAATGTTACATTTATAGGGGACATATTGGTGTAGATTAATGGGAGATCGAGGTAAAAATTTCAGAGAATAAAGAAAAAGCATTAACAAGAAATAAAACTGATTATTTAAAAGTCAGGAAAAAGTAATTAAAATGCATATTAAACTACTTTACACATTAATACTAATTTACATTAATATTAATTAAATCAATTTACATTAATGCTACCTTAACATTAATACAAACTTTAAACAAAACTCTCCTAAATATGAAAGTAATTCTGATTTTATATTTTCCTCAATAGATCATTTTTTCTGAATCTGTAATTCCATATATTATTATGGAGAGATATGTTTAAAATAGACAAAGATATTACTTATTAATGGAAGAGTTCAAATAGCTAAATAAAAAACTTAATTTTTGAAATTTTGAAGGTTTAATATTTTTCAAACATATGAAAAAATTTGTTAGACATTCTGACTAACATTATAGAAAGTTTATATACTTCCAAAAACTTGCACATGTACTTTTTGAAAACCTTATACATAATTTCCTCAACTTGAGAACACTTTAGATGTTCTTTGTTCAGTAAATTGATAAAATAGCATAGCCTTGCAATGGAGCATTTTTTATTGCTAACATGAATATTCATTTTAGTACTATTATGACCCCAAAATCTGGAGTCACTTTAAATATATACTATTTATTGCAAAAAGCCAACCTGAAAAGTCTACAAACTATCTTATTCTAAGCATGTGATATACCTAGAAATATAAAATTCTGGATAGAGTAAACATTTCAATAACTGCTATATTTTAGGTACCATGAAGGATAACTAAGTAGATTACAGGAACAATGAGTGCAGAATAACAATTTTCTATGATGCTTCAAAGCAAAAACTTCTGTCCCAAAAGACAGGATATGTAAAACAGCTAGTGAACCTTAATAAAGATCATGAGTTTTGGTCATTTCTTTTGAGTTCACATTTCCTCACTCTTAACAATACTCTAAGGTGATAAGTAATGCTAGCATGGAGCAAGATGTGTGTGTTTGTAACATTTGTGGCAGAACTTTGATCAATTCTGTCTAAACCTAAATTATGATAAGTCCATTAACCAAACAGAAATACTTCAGTGATCACCATAGGGTTGGTTTTTAAATAATAGTTTTGTTTTCCTTGATATTTTGACAAATTATTTAGGAAACTATGAAAATAGTAAGAAATAATGTCAGAATTTGGAAACTGTGCTGTTACTTCTGAGCACCAAGATCCTCCAGGGAAGAGTACGCTAGAAGGAGACAATCTTTCATAGTACAGGCAACACCCAGGCTTAAGGATATGGAAAAGCATGCAGAAGGCAACATCTGGAGTATGTGTTTCTGGTTTTCTGGTTGTGTTGGTGGTTTTGGCTTTGAGGGTTTTTTCCTGCCATTCTCTTGTGAGAAAACAATTCTGGAGACAATACAGTATTCTTATGACCACAAGGCAATTATAAGGAACCCAAAATGTTTTTTATCTGAAATCTTCAGCTATAGAACTCACTCCAGCATGGATGTAAATCTACATTAAGTTATGCTGGTTTAAACATTACTGTGAAGATTTCCTTTTCTACCAATATAACTTTCAGAGAATGTGTATGAGCTGACAAGAGTCGGTTTCTCTAAAGGTCACAAGATCCTGTAGGCAGAATGCCTTCATGTGGATATCTTCATTCTCATGTATGTAAGACCTAGGATTCACTTAAGTATCCCTATCAATCTGTATCACCTAGTCTGTATCTCTATCATTTCTTTGTGTCTGTCTACATGTGTATCATAGATACTGTTGTGTTTTGAACACAACACATAGGCCTATATCTTTGGTCACTAGTTAGTGGAGCAGTTGGGGAAGCATTGGTAGCTGTGGCCTTGTTGGAAGTGTATTTTCAAAAGCCCATGTTATTCTAGTTACCTGTTACTATATGCTTCATGGTTGTTATATCAAACATCTAAGCTCTCAACATGTATACTCCAGTACTGTGCCTGCCTTCCTGCTGCTTTGTTTACTGTCATGATGGTTGTGCACTAACTATCTGAAATTGTAAGCAAGACCACAATAAGTTCTTTCATTTATAAGTTGCCTTGGTCATAACTTTCCTTCACAGCAATGAAAACTAAGACAGGAACTCTTTCTCTGTCTCTGGCCACTTCTCTCTCTCTCTCTCTCTCTCAGACACACACACACACACACACACACACACAGAGAGAGAGAGAGAGAGAGAGAGAGAGAGAGAGAGAGAGAGAGAAATACACACATCCTTTTAACCCTAAATAAAATTTCTTTTTTAATGACTGACATGGGAAAATTATGACTGTACTTTGCATGTATTATTTAAAGCCTGATTTCAAAAAGTAAATAATTTAGTGCATTCTCCCATACACTGTTTTATTCTTTTTTTCATATAAGTTATTTAACTATATGGAAACTTTCATTTTATTTCATGTAACATAATGGATTGTATGGCAAGAATTCTATCCCTTTGGAGTGCAGGTTTCTGAGGTCTTTCTTTGCCAAAATATCCATTTATCCAAGATAAAGTGACCTTGGTGCCCCTAAGTCATGCAATTCCATAACTGGAAGGAATTTACAGGATTCAGCTAATCATTTAATGAGTTTATCCCATGCATTCACTTATGAGCAGCATTAAGTTCCTCACTAGTAAATTTTGGATACTCAGCAATAAAAATCTAGAATATTGTAGTCCTTTCTCCTTTCACTATCAGTGGGAGCAGAAAAGAAAATTATTTCCACACTACCTTGTGATATTCTATCACAGTTACTAATCATTATACTGTCTGCTATGTATTATATTCTATAATACATATTCATATATTATTTCAATTGATTGTAAAATTCAAAATTTACTAGACTTAATTATAAGAAAAGTTATTTAAAGAAATAAATCCATTTTCTAATAGATAAAGAGCTTCTAGATGACAGATCATAGTTTCAGGTTAGAGATCTGCTTAATGAGAGTGTCACAGGTGCACAGTGCTGAAGCTATTGTAAGTGAAATCAAGACCACAGCTAGAGAATGGGAGATAAGTTATTGCTTACATTGAATTGCATGTTGGAAAGACAATGGAGGAACTAGACCATGAACCAGACATCTATGATAGTCATCTGTAAGGAAATAATAAAGATTCACATAATGATTCATGCATTTAAACAAATAAAACAAATAGAAGTCTCCATATTTTTAAGAACAGATGTCTTGCTTACCATTTGCAAACACTGTTGAATCTGTTTCTCTTTGGTGTTTCCTATCTGTTCTAGATTTCTTTACAATTTTTGTCCCAAGGACTGATTTATTATTACAAATAAAGTATCCTGTCCTTTCTCTTAGCCAGTATTAACTCTAGAAGTTTATAAGGAAAAAGGAACAGAGAAAAAGAAGAGATCTCTTGTTTCCTCCAATTCCTTCCAAATGTCATCAGGCTATGGTGCCAGTTTCTTTCTTTCTTTTTTTTTTTTTTTTGGTACCTGGAATCCAGCACCTATGCATCACCAGCTTGTAGTCCTGCAATACTCGTGTGGTTTCCTTGGTTTCATAGATACAGCCTTCTCAGTCTGTGTAATGCTTCTTGTATGGATGATTTCAGGGCGAACCATTTGGTACTGACGAACCAATTGGTGTTCTCTTCCTTATGGAAGACTGTTTTTCCTACTCACAGCATTCCTTAATTGTGTATACTTCTTTGTTTAAGGTTAAGGCTACATAGTCTTTTCCCTGTCATTTTAGCATTACTATTGTTTTTTTGTTTTGTTTTAGCTTTTTTTGTTTTTTGTTTTGTTTTGTTTTTCAAGTAGGGTTTCTCTGTGTAGCCCCAGCTGTCCTGGAACTCACTCTGTAGACCAGGCTGGCCTCGAACTCAGAAATCTGCCTGCCTCTGCCTCCCAAGTGCTGGGACTAAAGGCGTGGGCCACCACCGCCCGGCACTATTTTTTGTTTTAAAAATTATTTTTACTTTGTGTCTCTCTGTACATTGGTAGGTTAGAGTGTGTGTCTGTGCCTCCATGAATACGAAGATATCAGAGTAAAAGTTGCAGGAGTGCACACTTCTCTTGTTCCATGTGGATCATGGGAATGGAACTCATTCTTAAGGTTCAGCAGCAAGCACCTTAACCCTCCTCAGACATCTCGCTAGGCTGAGGTCTATGTTTTTTCTGGTACAGATAATAAACATGTATTCTCACTTGAACCTACTAGATTTTTTTTTCCATTCCTAGTCTGAGCATCTATGTGCCATGTGTAAGACCAACTGAAAGGACCATTGACAATATATATGAGATTTAAAAATGTATAGCAGAGTGATAGATATGAAGATAAGTAGCAATAAAAGACAACAGTTCCTAAGAGTAAAACTATATTAGGATTAGAATGATTTTTATGGTTTAGCTCAAAATAAACCCACTACACTTATTAGACCAGAGGTTAAATGACACCCTCATGGGGAAAATAGTTACCTTAGTGAGGTATTCTACGCTCATCAAAATATTTCAAGTGTCATATTAAGAGACACTGAATATGAATGTCAAAAGATCTTCAATTTTAAAAAAAAAAATCTACTTTCTGTGTTTCACTGGCAGATTACAGAATGAGTGAATATTATTAAGGGGGTGCTAGTTTCCTAATCTTAACATAGAAGGGTAAATAACTCTTATTTTGCCTGGGTGGGAATTCTCAAGAGAGTCTCTGATGAGAAATCAGACTGAAATCTGCATGAACATATCATATTAGCATTGGCTGGTGTGAGGGAAAGTTTAAAGATCCAAACTTATTGAGACTATGACCCTTTGGAACCTTTAAAATTACTTTCAAATCAGCTTCTTAAAAGGGTAAATTACTAACCATCACTGTGGATGGTTTGTGTGTGTGGTGGGGGTATTATAAAAAAAGAGATTTATGTAGGCATACAATTTTTGCAGTCTACTTTTAATAAGGGATCAACCTCTCCTCTAGCCCACCATCCAGCAGAGGAAGTGGAAGATAAATGTTATTAGGATATGGGGGAAGTGCATCTGTTCAGCAATAGCTCTTTAAGGGCAAGCTTGATCTTTGCTAGCAGTTCAGTCCCTTAGCAAACACCAAATATAACTTAGCAGCTGCAGACCAGTCCTGTAAGCAGACAGATACCAGGCACAAACAGTCCCAGTTTTCAACAAGCAGACACCAGTCAACTGTATTTCAATCCTGAAGAAACCTTCAGGCTTGCCAACCAGCCAAAAGTGAGGCTGTGGAACAGACAAGCTACCACAGGAACCTCACAATCAGTTCTTTGGAGAGTTTCTCTCAATGGCAGTGTTACCACAAGTTGAGTTCATCAACGCTACGTAAGATGAACCAATACATGTGTGTCTTTAGCTAAGAATAGCAAGGAGGAGCAAGCCAAAATTCAATATGTATCTCCCATTGTCTGTGGGGTCATATTTATACTCTGTTATAACAGGTCTTTGCATGTGTTTGCTATATCAAAACATTCTTTCATCTGTGTCTGCTTCAGGAAAACAGACTTCCACATGTCTGCTTTAGCAAGACATCCTTTCACCTGTGTGCCCCACCAAAACATCATTTGGCATAACTAACTTTCCAAAGAACTAGATGCTTCCACTTTAGATTATGTTAAATTAAAATTTTTTGCAAACAATTTACTGTGAAAGAAACTGTAAGTGTCAGGCCAGCTTTCTGCTTCCATCTTCAAAGGGTTTCAGTGAGTAAAAATAGAACCAGATGTTTTTTGAAACTGAGAGAGATTTCAAAATATATAAATAGCCTATGTTTTCAGAGTTGTGCTTTAACAAAACCACTTATGAGGTGAAGTGAAATCATAACCCATTTAAGTTGCCTGGCTAAAAGGGAAGAAAGCAACTAACTACAGCAAGAGGTAGAGTAGGAGGGGCACACAGCTAAATAATGAACACAAAGCTGTTTAACTCTCATTATTCAACAAAGACTGTTCATTCAAATGCAGCCCTCATACCACAAAATATTGATCTTCTATTTGGACAGCAGTATATCTCAAATGTTGTGGAGTATCCACCAGAGAAGACTGTTCATTCTTGGTTTTAAGACAATAGAAAGTCTTTTAAGTCAACAGAAAGTCTTTATTAGCCTGCTAGTGACTAAACTGGGTACCCGGGAATCCAGGGTAGCTCTACAACTTTCTTGATGTGAGTTTTTAAGCTCACAAACTATATCCTGAGTTGATATACATCAGATAAGAACAGTTATCCATAATCAGAACTACAGAAGCCAAAAACAAAAAAACAAAAAACAAACAAAAAAACAAGTTTAGTACATTTAGAGACTTACTTCCCCAAATTATGAACTTTGATTTATTAAGTCATTGTTTTCACTTGGCTTGTGGTGCTGTCTACATGCTGAGTTTTCTGGTCCAAGTGGTACTCCCATTATGGAGTAACTTGTGCTAAGGCCTGGAGGACTACTAATGTCTGGGAGCCTGTAATACTAATCCATTTCCAGGGAAAATAAGCTCTTACAAATCTAAACAATAGAATAATATTTTACTAAATATACTAGTTATTTGTCATATTGCTCTGATAAAACACCCTGACAAAAGCAAGTTCAAGAAGAAAGGACTTATTTTAGCTTTCATTTCACATAACATTCACCATGGTAGGGAAAGCCTGGTGGCAGTAATTTGGAGTAGATGGCTTTGAATCTGAAATAAAAAAAAAAAGCAGAGAGATGTGTTGGATAGTACTTAGTTGGCTTTCTTTTTTATTCATTACTGGTCCCCTTCCCAGAAAACATTGCTGTCAATATTTAGGTTAGACTACTCAATTTACCTAACCTAGATCACAGGCATGCTCAGAGATTAGTCTCTAAAGCAATTCTACATCTTGTCAACTTGACAACCAGAATAAAGATTCATACTAAGTTATATAAGTATACCAAAGACTTTCTGGATATGATCTCTATCAAGAAAAATGTGTAGGCTCTGCTTTGCCTGCTTGCCTTGTGGGACTGAGAAACTGCTGGATCCTTGGACTTCCATTCACAACTGCTGCTGACCATTGGGGGGAGTTGGACTACAGACTGTGATGAGTGTGCAGGGGCATTGGACCTTTTATAATGCTCTCTATCATTGAATTCTAAGAGATATGGGGCCGGGGAGTAACTGAGACCAGCGGGACCAGCACACAGGAACTCCGCCAGCCCAGTGACTTGGGTTTCTTCTGGTCTGTCTGGGCTGGGGTCCAGAGCAGACCTTGGGCGCAAGCTCTGCAGCCAGTCCCATAACACTCAGAGGAAGCTCCACTCCCAGGCGCTCTGACACACCCAGAATCAGAGGTGAGCAGGAACCAACATCTGTCCCAACACTGGGAGTAACTGGGACCAGCAGGACCAGGCACACAGGAACTCCACCAGCCGAGTGACTCGGGTTCCTTCCAGTCTGTCTGGGTTAGTGTTCTGAGCAGACCTTGGGCACATGCTCTGCAGCCAGTTCCACAACACACAAAGAAAGCCCCACTCCCAGGTGATCTAACAAGCCTAGGATCACAGGATCCCAGAATCACAGGATCACAGAGACAGCTTGACTCTGAGGAGTTCAGACACAACCAAGATAACAGGAAGGACAGGCTTCAGCCAGATTTAGCAAGGGCAGGTAGCACTAGAGTTAACCAGATGACTGTGGGCAAGCGTAAGAAAATAAACAACACAAACCAAGGTCACTTGCCATCATCAGAACCCAATTCTCC
>NW_022196895.1:85640054-85669678 GCF_008632895.1 Mastomys coucha
AAACAACAAGAAGTGACAATTACTTTTTCTTAATATATTAATTTGAAAATTAATATTACCAACATATCGTAATCGGGTGAAATCAAGTAATATAAGGAATTGGAAATTTGTTGATTGTTATCCAATGGTCTCTCTAATTTGGTAATTAGAGAAATAGGTCCAACATTGTACAATCTATATACACTATCAGCTTGTATGTTTGTGACAGTGTATGGCTGTGTACAACATAAGGGTCTTGAAATCTTGCTTCTCCTATCTCAGCCTCTCTATTAGTAGTACTGTTTATTTCATGTTTTTACACTATACTATGGTTTTCAGACCAGCTTATATATTTCAAAAGTATTCATATATCCAAAAGAAACAGATGATTAACTAGGGAGGTGGCTTGTAAGACAACAACAAAGCAAGACTGAATGCTTTGCTTGACATTTGTAACTCTTATATCAAGTTTGAAGACAAGGACTTTATAAGTTACTGTTTCTCTGAGATGAATGCTTTTCCAAATTATCACAGCTAATGAACCAAATTCTTACCCTCACCTAATGTCTGTGCCACCCTCCAAGCAGAACCATTGTTCATTGAAACAGTTAGTGAATGACTTTATAGATAGACCATCTTAATACCTACACCATTTCTTAAATGAATGTAACCTGTTCTCTGTGGGCTGAGAAATGAAGTCACTCACGCAAGTCAAATAGCTTTGACCATGGCAGGAAGTCTGTATCCAAAAATCATGCCTACAATTCATTTCTTGGTGCAGCAGAACTATCAACTCTCAGCTTAGCTACGATGGAGGTAAAATCTTTTGGTGATGTGAGGGTCATTGAAATACAGCCTTATTACAATGAAACCCAATGTCTAAAAATTGCTCTTATTTTGGGCTTGTACCACAGGAATAGCCAAGATTTTAAACTCTACTAAATACAAAACAAACAAAAAGACTTTATATATTTATGTTCATTTAAGAAAATACTAGTAGTGATATATTATTTTTAAGTATACAGTTAATATGTTTGGAGTTATTTAAAATTTATATTGAGAAAAATGTATTTTCACTATTTCTGTAGATGAGCATCTACATAAGACTGTTAAATTGATTGTTTTATATCAAACAATTTTTATAATACTTATTTTTATTATTATTATAAGATTTTATAAATTTTACGAATATGACAAAAAAGATATTGTAGGTATTAAAGGGGGGGTCTATGGGAGGAGTTGGGGTAGAAAAGGGAAACAAGAATGTGACTCAATTCTATTTAATTAAAATATGTTTTCAAATGTTAACAAATTCAGATAAATTGAAATCATGTATCTTTTCTCATAATAACACAATAAAAGTTTTTTTAAAAAAGAAAAATGTGTAAATACAATTTAATTTATAATTAGAGATAAAATTATACATTAATTACAATTCAAAATCACTATGTTACTTAAATTGAATCAATGTTATTTTGCAGAAATGAAATGAGTAATGTAAAGTGGATGGAGTTCTGCTACCCACTAGTTCTCTAGAATTCTGGGCTGTGACTTGGCAGTCTTGGACAATGGGATACTATTTTCATATTGCTTTGTTTTTTTTTTTTTCTATTGTCATTGGTTTTTGTTGTTTGTTTTCATTTTCTTTTGCTTTTATTGCTTTGAAATTTTCATTTGCTCTTTTACTTGAACACTTTCCCTCTACCAACATATTATTTAGCTTACTTTTACCTCCTTTATCTCTCTATAGCTTGTGACATTTAAAGTAGTGTTACTTGTAGATTTTTTGTCATTTTAATCACAGTCCCAATTGCAGCTGCTGAAACTAAATGTTAATGGTTAGGTGAAGATGGACATCAAAATGATTCCAGGGATATAATCACAACTAAAACTAAATTTATAATCTTGAAGCTCACAATGGTCTGTGATAATAAAAATCCTCAGATTTTGTCTTGATAAAAATTTGCATATGCCATTATAATTGCCTCATTTTTACAAACATCCTCTCCTTCAATCAGAAAATCCTCTTTTCTGAAGGAGCCTGTCCTCCTTGCCAGAGTAACCTCTTATACAACAGAAAATGTGCCTTTCATGTTTCAGACACATACTGATGTGCTTGAAGTGTATCATCCAGCATGAGGTATGCAGGGCTAGCAGTGGGCAACCCACATACAAGTTTCAGCATGGAAAGACATGGTTAGATCCATGACTCAATTTTTTAGTATTTAATATTGTTTTGTATTTGTTTTGTTTTGTTTACTTTTGAGACAGAGCTTTCTAAAAATAATATTTTTTATTCTTCTCTCATATTTTATAACCCAAATGTAGTTTTCTCCCTCCTCGCCCATTGCTCCTCCCTTTCTCCTCAGGAAAGGACAAGCTAAACCTAACATATCAAATTTCAATAATGCTAACTACCATCCCCGGTATTAAGCTGGACATAGCAACCAAGTAGAAGGAAAAGAGTTGATGAAGCAGTCAAAAGAGTCACAAGCTATATATGCAAATGAGTCATGGGTCCCCTCCATGTGTACTCTTTGGTTCTTAGAGAGGAAACCAGGAATGTGGATGACATTTGAAATGTAAATAAACAAAATAACCAATAAAAAATTTTAAAAGTGCATCTTCATCTCCCACTATTAGGTGTCCCACAAGTAGACCCCAGTTCACTTATATGCAGATGGTCTAGGTCAGACCCATGCAGGCTCCCTGGTTGTTGGTTCAGTCTCTGTGATCCCCTATGAGCCTAGGTTAGTGGATTCTATGGATCATGTTCTTAAGTGCCCTTAACACCTTTGGATCCCACAATCCTTCCTCTTCTTCCATAAGATTCTCAAGCTCGATCAAATATTTAGCTGTGGGTCTCTATGCCTGTTTCCATCAGTTACTGGATGAAGCTTCTCTGATAATGATTATGCTAGGCCCTGTCTACAAGTATAGCAGAATATCATTAGGGATCATTTCATTGACCTTTTTTTTTTAATTGTCAGTCCTATTTGGTTTTTATCCTGGGTTTCTAGGCTCTTCAGACTCTTCAGACTCTGGTTCCTGCTCCTCCAGGCAGTGTCACAAGTTGGCTTTGTCTCCCTGCATAGGTCTAAAGTTGGATTACTCTTTTTGGCTATCCCTATAATTTCTGTGTCACTTTTACTGCAAAACATGTTCCTGGAAGGACAAATTGTAGATAAAAGGTCTTGTGGCTGATCTGGTGTCCTAATTCCTCTCCTGGAAGTCTTGCTTGGTTAGAGGAATGGGCCAGTTTACACTCTGTATTTCACATTACTAGGATTATTCTTTATCTAGTGTTACTCTCATAGATTCCTAGGAGTTTCCATTGTTCTAAGTTTCTAGCTTATCACCCAGAAGTCCCTAATTCCAATATTCCTTCCCAGTATTTTCTCCCTCTTATCTTCACCTCACCTAATCACTCCTGTTCCCATCCCACATGCCTCCAGTGTTCCTGCTATATCAATCAGTTCTATCTCTTCTTTCCAGAAAGATTGATGCATCCCCTTTTGATCCCTCCCCGTTACTTAGCTTCTCTGGGTCTGTGTATTGTAATACGGTTATCCTTTAGTTTATAGCTAATTACTTATAAGTGAGTATATACCTTGTTTGTTTTTCTGGGTCTGGGTTAACTCAGTTAGGGTGATTTTTTTCTAGTTCTATTCATTGTCTGCAAATTTCATAATGTTAATTTTTTTAATATGTTGCAAGTGCAAGGGGAATAGATTGTATGGCAAGACGTGGGGAAAAGAATGGTCAAGACTTCTACTTTTATGAGAACTTATTGGTGATCTGGTTCTGTTTCTGCCTTTGGGGTATTCAGAAACTCTTACTCACTAGCCCAGAATGAAAGCTTGTCTGGGTGAGATGGGTTCAAAGGAACTCTATTAGTTTGAGTGCTGGGAAAAATAAGTGGTCTCCAAGATAGTTTTCAGTGTTACAACTCTCTTTATTCAGAACAATAAGGCTTATATAAACTTTGGCAAATGGATAAGTGTTTTGGGGGTAAATATACATTATTATTTATTTCTAAGGTATTGAGAATGCTTCATTTGCTTGAGGAAGAATTTCAGTTGCTTGCTGGACATGTCCTTAGTAGGGAAAAAGTTAAACCTGCAATTTGTTCACCAGACTACATGACTACTTCAACAGTGGTGGAGGTGGGGAGTCACAAGGCCCAGAACAGGGAGAGAGCAAATCTTATTCTTGTTGATCTCAAGATGTGATTTTCTGTATTTGGACACATCTTGACCTCATTCTTGCTTCCAGTCAATCCCCTGACCTCACCTCACCCCACTTCATACCCCTGTTGCACTTACCCCAACACTTGTTCTCATAAGTACTCATGGGCACATGAGAACTTCCTTACTGTAACCTTCCAAGTACCCTTAGTGGCCTAGCTGCCTCCCAGTCACAGTGCTTGATATCTCTTTCAACAAAATAAACTCTTAAGAAACAGAATGGTGACAAAAAATAGAACAGAGACTGAAGGAAGGGACATCCCAGAACTGCCCCACTTAGGGATCCATCATGTCTGCAGACACCAAACCAGACACTATTGCAGTGGTCATGAGGGTCTTGCTGACAGGAATCTAGTGTGGCAGTTCCCTGGGAGGTCCAGCCAGCAACTGAACAATGCAGGTGTGAATGCTTGGAGCCAACCATCAGACTGAGCTCAAGGAACCTGGTACTGGAGGAGTGGAGGGAGATTGCAGCCCCATTAGAAGAACAACATTGGCTGGCCTGACCACCCAGAGACTAGACCACCAACCAAGAGTGCATCTGTGGAGATCCAAGGCTCCCGATACATATGTAGCAGACGATGGCCTTGCTTGACAGCAATAGGAAGGGAGGCACTTGGACCCAGGGAGATTTGATGCCCCAGTGTAAAAGGATGCTGGAGCACTGGGGCAGATGAGGGTGCAAGTGTGGGGGAACACCCTTATACAGGCAAAAGGGAGCAGGCAGGGCAGATGTGGGATGGGGGTTGGTGGAGGGGTAACCAGGAAGTGGGATATCATTTGATATGTAAACGAATGGAATGATTATTTAATATAAAAAACCATATCACATAAATAAAACATCCAAGTCTCTAAAATCTATACAAAGAAAATAAATGACTGAAAATTTCCAGTAAATATACCTAAAATTTTACTCAGTCCATTTACTCCGCCAAACTAATACTTTTAAATTGCCTCAGCATTAATATATAATGTATAAGAATGTACAAAGGAAGAAGGAGGAAAAAAGGAAAAAAATAGGAAGAAAACCAGAGTTTTGAGTTCTTCTAATATTATATTAAGGTAACATGTTCATCCATGGAGGCATGAATAACTGAGTATTTGTTGTTTATCCTTTTCAGGTTGATACTTATTACTGCCATGGAATATTGTCTTTAGCAAATTCTCATGTGTGTTCTCAGCTACAACAATCTTACTGAAGTGTGTCTAAATTGTCTAGTGTGACTGTATCTCAACTAGACCTAGACAAGTCTTTGTCTTGCAGAAATGGAAAATTATTTTAAAAAGCCAATCATATCATCAACAGTCACCCAGGTGGAAACATTTTTTCTCTTTAGAAATGAAAAACTATGGTTTCATCAAATTCACATGCACATATATTGGTGAGTATTCCTGAAGAACACACTAATGTATTCACTATTATAAAAAATGGATCCCTAAACTTTAGTTACATACTGTGATCAATTAGGGGTACAAATGAATTGATATGAAATCTTTTAAAATATCATCTTTGTATTCTTATTAAGAAAACTAGATGTTGGAGATATGTTTTATCTCCCTAATTGGCATTCTAGTTCTAGTAATAGAAAAAATAAATTTTAAAGAGAAATAGTGACATTTTTAGTGTGTAATCGTATAGCAACCACTGGATTGCAAACAAACCCTTAAACAATTCAAGAGTATGATTATATTTAAATACAACTTTATTCATGAATCAAAGCTATCATTTGCTAAACTTCATTCTATGCACATAAAGCATCATAATTACTAGGTGTTCTTGTGTCCATTATTTGTATCTAGCCTTTCATCAAGATGATATGAATTGGCTACACAATGAATCATAAGTGAAGTAAATATTTACCTGCTTTAGTTCTAATAAATATCAATTTAAAGAACAGAGAAACCTTGTTTTTAGAGCCATTAAATTCTTGAAACTTTCAATCTCAGCTCAGAAGGAATGGGAAGATACAGTGTGACAACTCAAACTCTGTTCAGCATCTCCTCAAATCTCCCCTTTGGTGATTAATCGATTTGTATCTAGCAAGTTTTAATATTTTCAGATTTTACTTACAGATGTTCAGCTCTGAAGGACAGCAGTTAAAGAAAATATCAACAGCTCTGTGAGTCCAAGATAAGGTCCAAGAAATTAGAGGAAAATTTTGATCCACAACTGACAATAAAAGTTACATTTCTGCCGGGCAGTGATGGTGCACGTCTTTAATTCCAGCACGTGGGAGGCAGAGGCAGGTGGATTTCTGAGTTTGAGGCCAGCCTGGTCTACAGAGTGAGTTTCAGGACAGCCAGGGATATACATAGAAACCCTGTCTCGAAAACCCCCAAAACAAAAAACAAAAAACCAAAAAAACAAAAAACAAAAAAAAAGTTACATTTCCAATCAACTTAAAATTGTACTACAGTTTTGATCCCTGATTTAAAGAGAGTGTGTGTATTCAACAGCATCACAGATCTGTGTGTGAATTTTAATTTTGGAAAAGAACTTTAAAATAAGCTGGCCTAACTCCTGTATTTTGAACATAAGGAAGCATGCATTGTGGTCTAACATACAGAGAAGCATCTTTCTGAATTTAACAAACCTGATCTTTAGGAAGGGAAATGGTAATTTAAGTAGGGCTATAAATTCTTTGTAAAGTTCTTTACTAGAAATAAAGGTAAAACTCAAAATCAATCTTTTCAATAACAAGTATTTCACTTATTAACATAGGTTTTTTACTGTAGAGAAAGTCTTTCTTGAGTAGGTTCTGGACACAGATTTGCCAGCTTCATACACAGTAGGATTTAATTGTTAAAATCAAATTTCTTAAAAAAGAAATATTGTTATTCTTTCACTTTAGGGATTGATTTGGAAATGAAAGAGAGAAATACAGAACTTTAGTTCTCATAATTGGGGAGTACTTCATTCTACTTATTTTGTGGTTAATTTCCTGGCTTTCTGTATCTTGAGAGAAATAAGGTGTAGTTTTAAACTATCAATGAGCCACCAAAGGACAAAAAGGTGTTGTGAGCTGGTCAGGATGTCATCAAAGCAGAAGAGTCTTGGGATCAACTTCTAATACCTTAACACTATGAGTTCAGAGTTTACCAGCAAAAAGAGTATACTTTTTAGTATGCCTTTATATCTTTACAGAATTTGAAAGCTTTATGTTTTAAAGTTACAGCTGAGTGTATATGTGTGTGTGTAAAAGGTATGCATGCCCAATATATCTTTACAGAATTTGAAAGATTTATAATGTTTTATAATTACAGCTGGGCGTACGTGTGTGTATGTGTGTGTGTTTGAAAATAAAAGTAAAATATACTGGATCTAGTTTATGGTAAAAGACCTCTTTCTCCAGCTTGCATTCACTCACACTGATTTCCATTTCTGGTACCTACCACAATATTCCCAATGTTGTTTCTTCTGCATTTGCCAAGGGGATTATTGGTTTCTAATTCACTGATATTAGGCAAAGCTTTCTGGCCTCAATAGAAATCACAACATAGACTGATGAAATCATTATTGAGGCAATTAAAATCTAGAAAATTTAAAGTGGACTGCTAATTGTTAGCCAATTTGTGAAGAATTAAATAATTTTGTAAGGAATATGCTGAAGCAGTTGGTACTGAAAACTAAAGCCATAGATATACAGAGAAGCAAGACTGTCAAGAGGGCAAGAGGGTTTTCAAATTTTGAGAATAGCTTTTGCCATATTTTGAGGATTAGGTTTATATAGATGAAAATGGAAAATATATTCTTAAAACTCATTTTATGAATCTCATTTTTACTTAGATCCTTGCCAGTATTCCTTTGTTCTGCCATTGCTATAGAAATGGAATAATAGCCTGTGCTCTAAATTAAAATATGGTCCATAAACAGTTCAAGTACACTTGAAACATAACCATCAAAAAAATTTCCTCACCATGAATACTTTTTCTAGATGCTATTGATGCTTTACGATTTTATATAACATTCAGTTTTTTTACCATTCTGAACTTAAAAATATTTTTATATATGGTAGCACTTGCTAAATACCTTTATTTTGTTATTGACATACTTTAACAAACAATAATTTTCTGTGTACCTTGAAGCCACAGAATTCTGAGTTTGTCCAGTAAATAAAATATTTTCAAATTTGAAATGTAAGAAATAGAGATTTTTTTAGAAGACATAATAAAAAACTCTTTTCCTCTCTTTAAAAACAACCTATTTTTCAACATTTATTTATAAATGTTATAAATTCTAGATGTATTTATAACTAAATACATCTAGAGTCTAGACTGATGACAAAGATGTTCATTCCATCATCTTTATAGTTCCATACCTACAAATCTTAATGGTTTTATGTTACTGTGAAGTTGATTGAGCCTTTAAGTTTTAGATAGGCTTACTATATATTAAGAAATGTTACACATATGATTTTCTGCCTCCTCAACAGAAGAATATATTACTGTACCTGTGATGTGAAATCCAGTGAATTAATTATCTTGCATTTTAAGGATAGGTATGCCTTAGGAAAATGGCAGACATTTCTGTTTATATGATGTTAATCAATGTCTGAGGTTCTGGTTTCATGAGTATCTAAGGAAACTGAGTCTGGCTTGGCTAATATTTATTATTCTTTGGTTAAGGGCACATGGCCAAAGGTGAAAAGCATTTTAACTCTTTAGATGTTTGTTTTATAGCACATGCAACTACACTTAGCTAAAGTACACAATGCTCACAATGCTCACAATTAAACACTAACTCTAACCTATGTCGATCTTCATATAACTAGAAACTGTACTCTAATGGAAATTAGAGTGATACAGAGATACTCTGTATTAGTTGCTTTCCCATTACTAACTTCAGACCTGACAAAAACAATAGGAGTAGCTTATCATTTTCATATTTTCAGAAGGATTTTAGTCTACAAAATTATGAAAGAAAAGGCTCTGTGGCTTTACTCATGATAGTAGGAACATGGCATAGAGTTAAATAAAGAAAACAAGCTAGAATTCTATTTTTAAATATTATTGTTTCTTTATGTTTTTTACATTTTTATTTATTTATTAACTTTATGTCCCAGTCTCAACACCCCCTTCTCTCCTCCCAGTCCCAAGCTCACAAATCCCTTCTCCCACCTCTTTCCCTTTGGCTAAGAAGAGGAACTGCCTGTTGGGTATCAACTCAGCCTGGGGTATCAAGTTTCAGCAGGACTAAGAGCATTCTCTCCCACTAGGTCCAACCACATACTCCAGATAGAGGAAGGGAGTCTAATTGCAGGCAATGGAGTCAAGACAGACCCTGCTCCAATTGTTAGGGTACCCACATGAAGACCAAGCTACACATCTGCTACAAATGTGTAGGGGACTAGGTCCTGTCCCTTCATGCTCTTTGGTTGGTTGTTCAATCTCTGCAAGCCCCCCATAGGCCCAGGTTAGTTTACTCTGTAGGTGGTCTTGATGTGTCCTTGACCCCGCTGGGGCTAGTTATTGATTGCCCATTAATGCATGGTACTTATATCATTAAATTAAATATTCTGTTCTTTATGGAATGCCTATTTATTGATTTATTTTTAGTTTTTATTATGTTTTAAATAAAACACTGTATTACTTCACACCATCTTTACTCCTAAAGACACATTTCAGTAATCCTATCTTCAAAGAGCCTTCTCTAATATCTTTTCGGACTGGCTTTTTGAAGTTTCTGGTCTTCTTTTGTACTTTGAGCAAACTTCTTCTTTGAGGACAATTGTGTGTGGGGTGTGTGTGTGTGTGTGTGTGTGCACATGTACTTGTGCTTGTGTGTTCATATGTGCACAAGTGCCCATGTATACATAAATGCTTCAGGGCTTTTGTATTTGTGTGTATATCTATTTGTGTGTTTGTGCACATGAATGCATGTATACGTGCATGAACATATATGCAAGAAGTCATCAGGTGTTCCCTTCCCCAAGCCTTGAATAGGCTAAACAAACCTCTGACAGTTTTACAACCTGGCTGGGGTCAGTATAAATGCAGAGCTGAAAATTAAACTTTGAGCCTTGATTAGAAACCTTTGTCTTGACTTAATTCTTCTCTTGCCCACCCATCCTTTTTCATTCTTTGCCTGTCTTTCAGGTATCCAGTTCTCTGTGGATGCTGGACAGCTACAATAAGGTGTCTGTCTTTCAATATCCCCACCTTATTTTTGGAGACAGGTGTTTAACTGTACCTAGACCTCACCAATTAATTAGGTGGCCTGGCCAATGCATCATTTTCATCATGGCCTTCTCAGTGCTAGGGATCTAACCTACCAGGGGTGCATGGTACTGTGCTTGGCTTTTTTCATGAATGTTGGAAATCCAAACACAGAACCTTATGCTGTGTCACAGGTATTTACCCCTAAGTCATCTCCTCAGGTCCAATCAGTTTTCTCCCCATTTCACTGAAGTAGACAGAGACTTCCCTGGGGAAATAGAATCTTACTTTCTCATTATCAACACCTATTGTAGTGCCAAGCATGTAAAACAAATCACTATTAATTAGTGCATGATGATCTGAACCTGGACCCAGTTAAGATTAAACAAACTTCCATGACTGTTAAGCTTTCAGGTCTCCATATACAACAAAGGACATATTTATGATCACAGACTTTTTGAAGAAACCAATGAAGAGAACGAGAAAGAGTCTGTGATCTAGAGGAAAACAGCCTATCTGTTTTTCTTACCATAAAATTGCATTAATCTATGATGGTGAGTCAGATTTTCCCTAATATTGTGAAAATCGTATTTCTCATTTACAGATATTTATTTAAAGAGTTTCTTCTTCTTCTTCTTCTTCTTCTTCTTCTTCTTCTTCTTCTTCTTCTTCTTCTTCTTCTTCTTCTTCTTCTTCTTCTCCTTCTTCTTCTTCTTCTTCTTCTTCTTCTTCTTCTTCTTCTCCTCCTCCTCCTCCTCCTCCTCCTTCTTCTTCTTCTTCTTTTTCTTCTTCTTCTTCTTCCTTCTTCTTCTTCTTCTTCCTTCTTCTTCTTCTTCTTCTTCTTCTTCTTCTTCTTCTTCTTCTTCTTCTTCTTCTTCTTCTTCTTTCTTTAAAGGAATCTTGGTTCATGTATGTTTTTCTTCAATATTAATTATGATATAAAACACCTTGGCCTTGCAATGAAATTAACGATCGCTCTACCTTCTTTATCAGGTAATCGTGTATGCTAATGATAGTCAGAACTTAAAGTGCTCAAGAAAATATTCATAGAAGCTAATATCTATGTTTTAATAGTGGGTATTAAAGTTTAGTTAAGGTAATATGGATACTTAAAGGGTATATTTGACAAAGTAGTTAGATCACAAGGAAATTTCAATTATTTTTTAAAAGGTGCATAATTCTTTCTTATAATTGCTTAACTAGATATCGAAAGGCAGAAAAGGGACTTGACTTTTGAGAAAACACACTTTAAATATCTAGCTAAAAGAATAAGTGGCAATGAAGCTTTAGATAACATATAAAATCTATCATTGAAAAAATTTACTGTACAAATGCTTCATAATAACTCAAGGAAAAAAGCTACGGATAGTCATTCAGAAATGTAGTTGTTTATATAATGAATTATAAACTCATGTTGTCTATTGGGATTTTTTTAAAGATTCTGTTTTTCGAGATCAACTAAATAGTTTGCTCTATATAGTATAAGTCATCAAATATATATGTAATGAGTAAATTTTATAGTTATGTTTGATAAAATAACTATAACTTTTAAAATAATATGATCATAATTATATTAATTTGTTTTATGTTTTGGTTAGTTTTGACTATATTAAAGTTGACATATTGTGGCTTAGTTTCCTCCAACCATTCAATAATGCAATGTGCCAGTGTGAATGTGATGGTTAAAATTCTGGAGATGTGCTCAATACTGAGGGCTGAGTCAATAGCCAATTAATGTTCACACATATGCACAATCATATAATATTGTGAATAATAAACAATCACGATATCTTTCTTCTCAAGTTATTTCTAGAGTACACCAGTCCCCAGTGAAGAATGACCTCAACATACACCATTGTGATTTCCACACATATCAAAAGAACACTAGTAACTCAAGTAGAAACAAGCTGGAATTCAAAAACTGAAAGCCAAACGCAATTTAGTTTACCAATTGCACTCCACTGCCTTTAGTATCTGTCTTAATTCATCCAGATTGGCTCAGAGTAAACATTACATATGATGCTGATGCAGGTGTATGAGAAGACAATTTTTTTTGTTCTGGCTACCAAACTTCTCATTTTCCAGGCAACTGTGTGAGCAGAGTGTTAGAATATCACTTATTAGCAAAACAGAAGTATAAAGAAAATTTTTGTCCTAGTGGCCAAAAAACTGTCTTAGACAGTAAACTGTCCTTTGCATTCTTCTTTAGGTAAATTTTAAACTGGATGTCACACAATTTTAAAACTTGCTTAGTCCAGCAGTATCACAGAGAAGAAAGAAGAAAAAGGAGGAAATTACACACACACACACACATACATATATGTATATATATATTTTATATATATATATACATATATATATAAAATTTCCAAAACCTTTATGTGCAAATGTGCAAAGACAATTTTTGTCATGTGGCCAGGTTTAAGGTTCAGTTTTACTAAGATATAAAAGTACCTAGCTTTCCTCCAGGCATGTAGATTTGACCATATAGAAGAGACATTGAAGAAGCAAGAGGAACTTCTGCTCCCTCACAGATGTTTTATCATAATCTCATCAGTCAGCAATCAAGGAGTAATTTGGCCTTTAAGAGTCAATGGACATGTATCTTCAACCTACAAGTGGTTAGTGAAACCCATTTGAAATTTTCTATGTGACATATAGTTCAAATACCTTTTTCAGTCTGAACTCAAAATGGTGGTACAAAGTGAGGAAAAGTAAGAAATACCATCTTCCTAATTTTCTTCCTGGGCTGATTTCCAGTAATTGGGCTTGATCATGGTACAAACTGCTCTTTATTAATATAAAATTTTAGGGCTGGAGCAGTGGCTTCATTAGTAAAAGTAACTACAGCAAAAGCCTGAGGACCCAAGTTTGAATCTTTAGAACCCACGTAAAACCTGAACACCTACTGTGTGTTTGTCATTCTATCATTCTTATGAAGATATGAGAAAAGTAAAAGGATACTCTTAGAGACTCACTGGCCAGATAGCCTAGTATATTCATCAGTAGAGACCCTGCCTATAATGGTATAGAAAGCAGGAACTGACAATGATGTTATCTTTGGACAGCCACAAACAAATAGTGATATAAGCATACTTGTATTCATATAAACACACATAAGTAAACAAGTATACATCTACTAAACATGGATGGATTGTGTGGATGAAACAGATTATGAACTGGAACTTCCTATACTAAAATACCCACATAGCCTTAGTCATTTTAAGTAACTAAGAATTAATAAACCTCAGCACTATAAATTTCTGAAGACTTGCAATATTGTATCAGGAGTCAAATATCCTGAAAGAGAAATATATTTTAAAATAAAATAAGGAAATAGAGCATAATAAAATGAGTCTAAAAACAAGAGTCATGGTAAAAAAAGTGAAAGATGCTCATGTTCAGGAACCTCAGAGAGAAAACAATCTTTAGATGAAAAGGGAGAGAAATTGACCATAACATCAAAAATAAATAAATAAATAAATAATAAAAAATGAAACAGGTTGGTTAATTATATTATTAACTGGATAGACACCTTAATTCATGAAGAAAATCAAATTACATAAATCTTTTATTCAAAGCAATGACATTTATTGATGGAAAGTCATCAGAGACTAGCAGGGTGGGGTGCATAGTAGGGAGGGTCTCTCCCACCCCAGGCAACAGGCCTGTCTTTCCTCTACTATCAGCACTTCTCTGGTAGGAACTGAACTAAGACACAAGGGCAAAAGGCATAAGGCACGGGGACTTATGGGAGCCAGAGTGAAGATGCTGGGTCAGGATTGGGGAGCTGTGAGGTCAGAGGTAAGACAAAATGAGAGGGCTTGGAGGCTGAGAAAATGTTAAGTCATGATCTAGAGAAATATCTGGCCATGTGAGAGGTGGAGATTGGTTCAGGAGTGCTGGGGAAGGGACAGGAGATAAAAGAAAGGATTTTCAAGATCTAAGGAGGTGGAGTCCAGGGGGCGCGGTTTGAGCAGGGAGCATTCATGGGAACTAAGAGCCCTTCCCTGGCAAGTTGGAGAGACAGTGGGGTTTAGGAGGTAAAGGTGAAGCAAATAGAAGTAACCTGGGCTTTGGATTTGGCCCTCATTGTGAAGATGCTCATGGGATCAGATGGAATGAGACAGCTGGGTCTAGAGGTGGGGTGCTCAGTGTCAAAGCATTGCTAGTGTGTCCCAGGGGCAGAGTGATGCCAGGAGACTTAAGTCACCTCCTCTTCGGCCTCCTCTTCGAACTTGCCCTCTTCAGCCGTGGCATCCTAGTACTGTTGGTACTCGGACACCTGGTCATTCATATTGCTCTCTGCTTACATAAACTCCATCTTGTCCATACCTTCACCCATGTACTGGTGCAGGAAGGCCTGGTGGTGGCACTACTGGTGGCAGCTGATGGACAGGTGTTGACCAGCCGCTGTGGCTGTGGCTCTTGCTCTGGATGAGATGGCTGCAGAGCCGAATTAGTTCGGTGCCGAAATAGACCAAGGAAGTGTGGTAGAAGTGTATAAGATGTAGAGACTTAGGCGATTTTCAAGTACTACTCCAAGTCTAGCAATGACCTGTTAGTATCCTAAATGGCAGAATCTGAGCACGAGCACGGTGGTTAATTTGAATTTAAAAGCCTCTGAGTTTATACAAATAAGGGATCTCATAGTGCATTAAAGCTAAGATATAAGAAGTGTGAAGTTGGCCACATTCTCTCTATTGAGGGATCTGATTTTAGAATGCATTGTAAATAAAAAGCGTCCCTTCCTCCAATTTAATTCCACCCCAATCTGCGAAAGGAGCAGAATTTAAATCCTCTTACATCTGCATCCAAGAAAAGCACTAGCTAAGTATTTATAAACAGAACACTACAGGTGGAATTCAAAGGGAGTGGAACCATTTCTCAGCAATAAATAAATAAAGCAGCCAGAAGTTTATGCAGATGACTAATAAGTGGATATTAGCCTAGATGTTCGGAATACACAAAGTACAAACCACAAACCACAAGAAACTCAAGAAGAAAAAAGACCAAAGTGTGGATACTTTGTTCCTTCTTAAAAAGGGGAACAAAATACCCATGGAAGGAGTTGTAGAGACTAACTATGGAGCAGAGACTAAAGGAAGGACAATTCAGAGACTGTTCCACCTGGGAATCCTTCCCATATTCAGTCTTCAAATCTAGACACTATTGTGGATGCCAACAAGTGCTAGATGACAGGAGCCTAATATAGCTGTCTCCTGAGAGGCTCTGACATTAACCAGCTAATACAGAAGTAGAGACTCACAGCCATCTGTTGGACTGAGCACATGGTCCCCAATGAAAGAGCTAGAGAAAGGATCCAAGGAACTGAAGAGTTTGCAGCCCCTTAGGACGAACAACAATATGAACTAACTAGTACCCTCAGAGCTCCCAGTGACTAAAATTCCAACCAAAGAGTACACATGGGGGGTCGGAGGGGACTCATGGCTCCAGCAGCATGTGTATAGCAGAGGATGACCAAGTCGGTTATCAGTGGGTGGAGAGGACCTTGGCCCTGTGTAGGTTCTATGCCCCAGTATAGGGGAATGCCAGGGCCAGTAAGCAGGAGGAGGTGGGCACCATCGTGAGCAGGGGGAGCAGGGAGGGAATGGGATTGTTTTAGTTTTTGTTTTGTTTTGCTTTATTTTATTTTATTTTATTTTTTGGAAGGGAACCTGGGAAAGGAGATATTGTAAATAAAGAAAACATCTAATAAAAAATAAATTAAAAAAAGAAAGCACGCTATAGTGGTCAAGTTACCATTGTGGAAGTAGTATTAAAACAATAATAACTACCAAAAAAATAAGAAGAAAACAGAAGTAGCAGGGTGTATTTAACTCAGCCAAACTTACAAGAAAGCACATAATGAACTATCAGAAGAGAATTGATAAGGGGCTCCAAAATGGGAAAGAACTAGACAGACTTATGAAACTTTGCTACCTTGCGTAAGTATTCACTCCATAGTAGTACTAACTAATGTTAAACTTACTGGTAGTTAAATAGTTACTGCCTCAAGCAATTGTCTTTGCTTGTTTTTTATTTTATTACAGAAATATCCTTGCCTAGTCTCAAACTCATAGAAATCTGCTAGCTTCTGCCTCCTAGGTACTGAGATTAAAGGTGTATGCCATCACACTCAGCTCTATTTGATTTTAACTCTCAACTTGATACATTCTAGAGTCTTCTGAGAAGGGATTCAATTAAGGAATTTTCAGGATGAGATGGGCCTGTGAGTATGTCTGTGGATATTGTCTTGATTATTAATTGGTTAATAAATATTAATACTGTGTATCAATATTCTCTAGGCAGGTAGTTCTGGGCTGTTTAAAAGAGCTAGCTGAGAATAGGTCAGCCTGGAACTGAACAAACATTGACCAAGTCAAGAATGTTGCAATAAGTAAAAATAATACTGATATAATATGATGGGCAGAAAAACCGAAGAGTTCAATATCTTCTGATTATTGCTGTTGTTGATTTTTTACAATGATCTTTCCTACAATTTCAAATATAGTGGCCTGACTTTATCTTTACTTTACAATGCTCAAGGTCCTTTTCTTAACAGTAGGATGTTGGGAAGTCTAAGGTATCTCAACCTGTGTTCAGTGCTACTGACAATTCTATGTAGAAGAAAGCTTTTAAAAAGGAGGATGGGATAGGGGGTTTCTGGAGGGGAAACTGGGAAAGGGGATAATGTTTGAAATGTAAATAAATAAAATATCCAATAATCATAGTTACAGGCTCATAAGCAAATTTTGACAATATATCATTTCCCCCCTGACTTTTTTTTTCTTTTTTTTTTTATTTTTTTTATTAGATATTTTCTTTATTTACATGTAAATTTCTCCCTTCCCAGTTTCCCCTCTAAAAAACAAAGAAACAAATGAAAACAACAAAAACAAACCCCAGCTGCCTCCCCACTCCCCATGCCTGCCACCCCACCCTCTCCTGCTTATAGGCCCTGGCATTCCCCCACACTGGGGCACAGAACCTTCACAGGGCTGAGGTCCTCTCCTCCCATTGATGATCGAATTTGCAATCCTCCACTATACACACGCTGCCAGAGCAATCAGTCCCACTGTGTGTACTCCTTGGTTGGTGGTTTAGACTCTGGGAGCTCTGAGGGTACTAGTTCCTTCTTTTATTGAAAATAGATTTTTTCACATAATACATTCTGAATATGGTTTTAACTTCTCTGACCCCTACAAGATTCTCCCTACTTTTCATTCCATCTGAATCCATACCCTTTCTGTCTCTCTTTAGAAAAGAAAAAGGCACCTAGGAAATAATAATGAAATAAAACAAAATAAAATAAACAAAGTAAAACAAACAGGAATAGGAAAAACATATTTAGACACAGGGTTGCACACATTTGTACACAAGGAATCCCATAAAAACACAAAACTGGAAGTCATGATAGATATTCAAAGGAGCTGTAAGGTTAAACAAATACCCTGACAAAACATTATGAGACAAAGAACCTCCAAGATGTTGTTGAGTTTTGTTTTTTGTTTTGTTTTGTTTTGTTTTGAGGTGTCTGTGTGTGTGTGTGTGTGTGTGTGTGTCAGTCTTACTGCTAGACAAATAGAGAGAGACATTGGAACATTCAATCTTAAATAGAATGTTTTATTTATTTATTTATTTCTATGTTTTTTAATTTAAAATATTCTTCTCTCATATAATACATCTTGACCACAATTTCCACTCCTTCCACTCCTCTCTGCTCCCTCCACCTCCTCTTTTCCCCAATTTCACTTTAGTCCACTTTTCTTAAAAGGAGCAAGACTCCAAAAGACAACTAAACACAACAAAACAAGATACAGTGAGTCAAGGCAAAAACCCAATTGGATGAAAAGAATCCCAAGAGTAATCAAAAGAGTGTGAGACACACCTGCTTCAACTACTAAGAGCCCCAGAAGAACAAAGAGCTAATAACTATAGAATGTACTCAGAGGACTAGTGCATACCCATGTGGGGCTGGTGCTTGATGAGCCCAAATTAGTCCTGATTAGGTAATTCAATGGGCCACATTCTCCTAGTATCCTCCAACTCCTCCCATCTTCCCTCAAATCTTCCCTCCTCCCTTCTGTGGAGTTTCCTGATCTCAGAGGAGAGGGACTTAATGGAGATTTCCAAGTGACCTTCTGTCTCCACATAATGTCTGTCTGCAACCTGCTCCAATCTGCTCCTGGAAAAAGCCTCTCTGGTGAGAACTTCACAAGGCTCCAATAAGTAATAGAAGATTGTCTTTAGGAATAATTTCTTTCATTTATTTAGTTCTAACATAAGTTTCTGGGATATCAAGTCTCTAGTTCCTAGCCCTCTAGACAGTGTCAGACATGGTGGTGAGATCCTTAATTTAAATGAGACATTGGTTAGCCACTCCTACAATTACTGTGCCACCCTTGTCCCAACATCTCTTGTAGGTAGGACAGATTTTAGGTCAAAGGTTTTGTGACTGGGTTAATGTCCAGGTTTCTCTTTCTGTAGCCTGTGGAAAACCATACTGCACCAAAGAGACTAGAATTTAGGGGTGACCAGCTGGTTCTAACTGAAATACAATTATAACACTTTCCCTCTCCTTTTCTCTCTCCTGCCCAGCCACTCCCAGTTACTCTCCCTCAAACCACCTTCAAACCCTCACACTCTCAAGTGTATAACCCTTTTTCTTTGATTATATTTGTTATAAAATCACACTATACACACACACACACACACACACACAAACATTTGAATAGGACTTGCCATGTCTCTTTTTGTTTTATATATGTGAAGTTTCAAAGCTGTCAACTCTACATGGACAATGAATCAGAAGGATGATCTCTGAAAAAGGCTAATATTCCTTCTCCCAGAAATCAATTACTACCCATAGTTCTTTATCTAGGCATGGGACATTGTGAAACTTCCCGTTTCCATGTTAGTATGCTATTGTTAAGGTGGTATTGCTGTTTTCCAGATGTTGTTCATATAAACAATTTTAAGAGAAACTATTTCATAGCAGACATCCTGGAATTCTGTCTCTTAAAAATTTTCCACCCCTTCTTCTGAGAAGATCCTTGACCCATAGATGCAGATGCTGTGGTATAGATGTATCCACTTCAGTTGGATTCCCATAATTTGTTTTGTACAATTCTAGTTTTTTCTGATGGTGTCCATTTGCTTCAAAGAGGAGCTTCAGGATGAGAGTTACAGCTATATTTATCTGTGGATATAAAGATAAGATTTAGAATGTGGCAAAGAATTATGCTATTCTAGCTAAATAGCAGTAGTAGACTCTATCCTAAGGTCTACGACCTCACTAGCCCCCAAAATATGTTTCTCATATCAGGCCTGATTTTCATACTGTTTGGTAAAACTTAAGTTCAATTAGACATCCATTGCTTGCTGCTGATATACATATGAGGGTCTGCCACTTTTTGCATCTTTATGCATATGTCATCCTGTTGATAGTAGTGCCTTATTTTTATTTTTCTTTCACCTATCCGCATCAAACTTACAGTAAAGCTTTGAGAAATTTTCCATTCATGAAAAGCATATTGTTACAAGAACCTCCAGGTTTTCTCTTGTCATATTGATTTTCTAGTGAGGCCACTTGCTTCATTTACCCTCTCAAGGGTAGGCATTATTGTCTTTATTTAGATAAATCTGTCCATCATTCTCCTTCTGCTCTTCATTGACTTTCATCACTGTCTACACAATCAGGGCAATAGAAGACTTGTAGTAAATTTATGAGTTGTCTAAAACTCCATTTTCACTTAATTAGAGGAGAAAGCCACATCTATATGAAATTGTTTGTTAAGAATTTTCTTAAGGGAGTGCTCTGACCCAGGGACTCAGCTGAGATGGCCATTTTCTCTCTGGTGACTGTCTAAGGTGGGACCACCCTGGAGTGCACAGGCCTAAGAAGTGGCAGAGCAGGGCCCCTCCTGCCTCCATCTGCACCCAGGTGATAAGGCTCTTCTGCAGCCCTCTGTGCAAGGGTCTTGCCAGAAGAGAGCTGGTCTCCCAGGAGTGCTGACACAGGCTTACAGACCCACAAGAAGAACAAGCCCCAGCCAGAGACAGCAAGAACATCTAAGACCAGAGATTACTAAATGGCAAAAGGCAAACGCAAAAATCTTACCAACAGAAACCAAGACTGCTTGGCATAATCAGATCCCAGTACTCCCACCACAGCAAGTCCTGGATTCCCCAACATAGCAGAAAAGCAAGATTCGGATTTAAAATCATACCTTGTGTTGCTAATAGAGGATTTAAAGAAGGACATAAGTAACTCTCTTTAAAAAATACAGGAGAACACAGGTAAACAGGTTGAAGCCATCAAAGAAGAAACACAAAACCCCTTAAAGAACTACAGGAAAACACAGATAAACGAGTAGAAGCCCTTAAAGAGGAAACACAAAAATTCCTTTAAAATTACAGGAAAACACAACCAAACAGATGAAGGAATTGAACAAAACCATCCAGTATCTAAAAATGGAAGTAGAAACAATAAAGAAATCACAAAGGATCTTCTAGGAGGTTGTCATACAGACCTATGAGAACACAAATTTCAGCCCAGGCTATTATACCCAGCAAAATTCTCAATTACCATACATGGAGAAAACAAGATATTCCATAACAAAACCAAATTTACACAATATCTTTACACAAATCCAGCCCTACAAAGGATAATAGATGGAAAATACAAACATAAGGAACAAAACTACACTCTAGAAGAAGCAAGAAAGTAATCTTTCAACAAACCCATAGAAACCTAATTCCACCTTTTACAACAAAAACAACAGGAAGTAACAAATACTTTTTCTTAATATCTTAATATGAAAATTAACATTATCAACATATCCTAATCGACTGAAATCCAAAAATATGAGGAATTAGAAATTGGTTGACTGTTATCCAATGGTCTCTCTAATCTGGTAATTGGAGAAATAGGTCCAATACTATACAATCCCTATACACTTTCTGCTTGTTTGTTCATGACAGTGTCTTGCTGTGTACCACATAATGGTCTTGAAAGCATGCTTCTCCTATCTCAGCCTCTCTATTAGTAGTATTGTTCATTTCATGTTTTTACACTATACTATGGTTTTCAGAACATCTTACATATTTCGAAAGTATTTATACAGCCAAAAGAAATGTAGAAAATTTACTTGGAAGGTGGCTTGTAACAGAACAACAAAGCGTGAAACTGAATGCTTTACTTGACGTTTGTAACTATTGTATCAAGTTTGAAGAAGAGGACTTTATAAGTTACTCTTTCTCTTAGATGAATGCTCTTCCAAATTATCACAGCCAATGAACCAGATTCTTACCCTCACCTAATGTCTGTGCCACCCTCCAAGCAGGACCATTGTTCATTGAAACAGTTGGTGAATGACTTTATGGATAAACCATCTTAATATACATACCATTTCATAAATGAATGTAACCTGTTCTCTGTGGGCTGAGAATAAAGTCATTCACTCAAGTCAATTAGCTTTAACCATAGCCGGAAATCTGTATCCAAAAATCGTGCCTACAATTCATTCCTTGGCGCAGCAGAACTGTCAACTCTCAATTTAGCTATGATGGAGGTAAAATCCTTTGGTGATGTGAGGGTCACTGAAGCCTTATTACAATGAAGTCTAATGTCCAAAAATTGTTCTTATTTTGCGTTTGTACCACAGTAAGAGCCAAGATTTTAAACACTACTAAATACAAAACAAACAAACAAACAAAAGATTTTATATATTTATGTTCATTTAAAAAATTCTAGTAGTGATGTATTATTTTAAAATATACAGTTAATATGTTTGGGGTTATTTAAAATGTATATTGAGAAAAACATATGTATTTTCAGTATTGCTATAGACAAGCATCTACATAAGACTGTTAAATTGACTTTTGTTTTATATCAACAACTTTTATAATAGTCATTGTTATTGTTATAATATTTTATAAATTTTAAAGAATATGAAAAAAGGTATTGTAGGTATTGAAGGGGGATCTCTGGGAGGAGTTGGGTTACAAAAGGGAAACAAGAATGTGATTTAATTCTATTTATTTAAAATATGTTTTTAAATGTGAACAAATTCAGATAAATTGAAATCACGTATCTTTTCTCATAATAATGCAACAAAACTTAAATCAATTAAAAAACAGTAAAAAAATAAAAGAAATCACAAAGGGAGATAACTCTGAAGATAGAAAACCTAGGAAAGAAGTCAGGAGCCATAGATGCAAGCATCACCAACAGAATACAAGAGATAGAAGAGAGAATCTCAGGTGCAGAAGATACCATAAAAAACATTGACATGAAAATCAATGAAAACACAAAATGCAAAAAAGATCCTAACCTAAAATATCCAGGAAATCCAAGACACAATGAGAATACCAAACCTAAGGATAATAGGTATAGAAAAGAGTGAAGACTTATAACTTAAAGGGCAAATAAATATGTTCAACAAAATTATAGAAGACAACTTCACTACCCTAAAGAAAGAGATGCTCATGAACATACAAGCAGTCTACAGAACTCCAAATAGTTTGGACCAGAAAAGAAATTCCTCCCATCACATAATAATCAAAACACCAAATGCACAATACAAATAAAGAATATTAAAAGCAGTAAGGGAAAAAGGTCAAGCAACATATAAAGGCAGCCCTATGAGAATTACACCAGACTTCCCACCAGAGACTATGAAAGCCAGAAGATCCTGGGCAGATGTCATACAGACCCTAAGGGAACACAAATGGCAAACCAGGCTACTATACCCAGCAAAATTCTCAGTTACCATAGATGGAAAAACCAAGGTATTCCATGACAAAACCAAATTTACACAGTATCTTTCCACAAATCCAGCCCTTCAAAGGATAATAAATGTAAAATTCAAGCACAAGGAGGGAAACTACACCTAGAAAAACCAAGAAAGTAATCTCTCAACAAAACTAGAAGAACTGGAATAGAATTCCAACTCCAATAACAAAAATAACAGGAAGAATTTTCTTGGAAGTATTAAGCCTTTAAAGACTTGATTGCCCAATTTACAGCCCTTTAGGATGAACAACAATATGAACTTACTAGTACCCTCAGCTCCCAGGGACTAAACCACCATCCAACAAATATACATGGTGGGACTCATGGCTCCAGCAGCATATGTAGCAGAGGATGGCCAAGTTGGTCATCTATGGGAAGAGAGGCCCTTGGCCCTGTGAAGGTTCTATGCCCCAGTCTAAGGGAATCCCAGGGCCAGGAAGTGTGAGAGGGTGGGTTGGTGAGCAGGGGGAGGGGGAAGGAATAGGTTTTTTTTTCTGTTGTTTTTGTTTTTGTTATTTTATTTACTTTTTTCGGAGGGGAAACTGGGAAAAGAGTTATCATATGACATGTAAGTAAAAAAATATCTAATAAAAAACATTTAAACTCTTTCTTAGGACAACTTAATAAAAAGACTTGATTGCTATTTCACTCATTCAAATCAACATAGCATTAGCAATATTTTAAGTCAACACACCTCCCCCGCCACACACACACAGTGAAATATTTCCTGTTTTTTACATAGTGAAATAATTCCTTAATGTCTGTGAGTACAGGCCATTAGGCCATTTATTATTAACATCTAATGCTTTCTCACTATAAAAAATATGTACACAAATATTTTCTGTTGTTCTTGTATATTTTTTCTTACATTGGATTAAAGTATAACTTTTAGTGATTTCTATCTGTGTCCTAATCCTAATCACTACATCATAATTAGCAAGGATTTTATAATCTATTCTATCTCTGTTCTTTAAAAGAATTATTTGAACTCTGGTAAATGCTAAAATCATAAAAGTATTGAAAAATCAAAATACTCAAAGCACAGTAACTGGTCTCAAAAGATTAACATTCTATTAGAGAAGGTAATCAGAAAGACAAGCAAATCAATACATGTACAGACAGTGTTAAGTGAAGAGATGAGATGCCGCTGATGAGTTTGCATTAAGATCAATGCTGTAGACATAATGGAAATTTTATATAAGCATTCATTGCTTCTGAAACCAGGGCATGTGTGGAAACCCTGTTCTCTTTTTCACTATAGTATGGTTACACATATTTGCATCTTAGAGCTATGATTCCTAATCTCTATCTATCAACATCCCCCCCAATTTCTTTCTTTCTGATAAGACTTCTCTCATATGGTTAAATATAGTTTTGTAGTTCTTGACACAGTAGAATCATCATATCTACTTCCTCTAAAGGAAACACCAAGGCAGAGCTTTCCAGTTAAACACTGGTCGATGTTTCATAGGCTCTTTCCAGATTGTGTTTATACCTAATAATGTGTGGTTCCAGTTATTAAGATGGTATTAATAATTAGAAATAAACAAAAGTGACTAGGCACCCCTAAGACATTGTTAATTCTTCATAAGCAGTTTCAAAAGTGTTTTGAAAATCAAGTGTGAACACTTCTATTTTGAGTCATTTTTTGCACTGCATTTTGTCTACAACATACTTCATCTGGGGAGATTGGTCTTTTCTGTGTCCAACCTGCTGAAAGCTCCTCTGGCCACAGTGCATGAGGCAATTCATGCTCTCTTATCCAAGCCCCAGCTGTACACCTGGCCTGTTTCTCTCCCAGACAATATGTGCTTGGCATTACACTTTCATTCATGTTCCAGAATATTTCGTTCTCAACACAGGACTTGCTCCTTCCTGTCTCCAGGTTGATCCTTTCATGCTGTGTGAATGTGTCCACATGCAATCACTTTTTCTAAACTACTTACAATCTGCTCTTTTTTTATATATACTTCTGATGCATCTGCCATTTTGTCTCTGATTCCTGTGTTGTGGAAATAAATGTTACAAATTTCAGCCACAATACTAAAGTTTTCATCTTGCTAAACAGTTTTTTTCTGCCTCATTTTGAACAAATGTCATTTTTAATTCTGTCTCTAGTCCCAGCATATATACAACAATCTCCTCAAGAATAAGTTCAGTTTATTGATGTCAAGGAGTCATTCTTCTTAGGCTGAATCAGCTTTTTAATATGCTATTTTGTAGGTAAGTCATTTATGTAAATGGATTAAAAGTTTACATTAGCAGGACTAACTTTCCTCAGTAAGAGTTTCTTCAAAGTCCATTGCTCATTTTAGTCCTCAAGCTGCAATATTAAGAATAAATGTAAGTTAAAGTTACAAATAGGGTGGAGGACAGCTTCATCAGTAAAATGTTTACCTTTAAGTCAGGAACTTTAATCTCAGTTTGACCTGCAGGACTTACTGACTTATCGTTAAGAAAAAGCTGGTGCGTGTTTATAATCTTCAGCATATTGAGACAGAGCCAAGTGTGATTTCTAGCTTTCTAGACCAATTATACACCTCACTGGAAAAATGCAAATCACAGCCAAAAGTATCCTCTAGATTTCAATCCTTCTGTCCCCCACAAATATATGTACAATTGAACATACAAAAAACCAGACACACACATATATATACACATAGACTAAATAGTGTCATAAAAATGAGTGAAAAAATGCAGGAAAAAAAAAAAACAGAGCAGAGGCTGAAGGAAAGGCCATCTAGAGACTGCCTACCTTGGGATCCAAATCATACACAGACACTAAATCCCAACATTATTGCTGATGCCAAGATGTGCTTGCAGACAGGAGCCTGGTATGGCTGTCCTCTGAGAGGTTTTGCCAGCACCTGACTAAGACAGATGAAGATACTCACAGCCAACCATTGGAGTGAGCCCTGGTACCTCAATGGAAGAGTTAGGGGAAGGGCTGAAGTTGCTAAAGGGGATTGCAACCCCAGAGGAAGAACAACAGTATCAACTAACCAGTCCCCTAAGAGCTCCCAGAGACTAAACTACCAACCAAATATGCATGGGCCAGTCCATGGGTCCCTCTACATTAGTAGCAGAGGACTGCCTGATCTGGCACAAGTGGGAAGGGTGGCACTTGGTTCTATGGAGGCATGATGCCCCAGAGAGGGGGTATGCTAGAGGGGTGAGGTGGGAGTGGGTGGGTGGGTGGAAGAGCGCCCTCTTAGAATCAAAAGGAAGGAAGGATGAGCTGGAAGGTTCATGGAGGGGAGACCAGAAAGGAGGACAATGTTGAAAATGTAAATAAATAATTAAAAAAAAATCAGTGATTATCTCTAAGCATAACTACAGATTTCTTTGTATTGTTTCATTTATATGTAGGTTTGTAACAAACCCTTCAGGTCTATGTAACATTTCTATGGATGAACAAATGCCCTTTAAATCAGAATGACTTGTGCTGTGCATGATTATACTGAAAACTGCCTTGCACTTAAAAAGAGTCTCAAAATGCTACTACCATGAGATAAGCATTCTGTTATCTCTAAACTGTGCTTAAAAATCTGGATGAAAGAATGCTGACTATTGACTTAAAAATGCATAATTAAAGCTCTGCTTAGAAATAGAAAATCCAATTTAAAGAAACCACAGTCATTTTTCTCCAGAAATCATCTTCATTTAACAAGTAATTCTCTGTTCTCATGAAAGTAAATATTACTGAACTACATTACATGATTTAATACTAAATAAATAATCATGACATGTGTGTCAAAATGAGAAGGATGCTGTTCTCTTAGATTATGTCTATCTGGTTGCTATGGGCTAAAAAAAAATGAGAACTTTTTATCTGTCTGGGAAGTGTTGATGAACCCTGTGGCTTGAAATTCCTCTTCTCAATGTTTTAATCTTTGCTGGTTCTCCACATCTGTGTATAATCACTGTAAATAAGCCCACATTTAATGTGGGCATGTTGTGGAGATAGGCTTGATATATTTAATACTTTATTCACTGTGTTATTGTGAAAACAGACAAAACAATAACCAAAACAAAAACCCATTTCCTTCTTCTCCTTTCCAAAGGAGAGGTAGAGATGGGTATTAGTTATTCACTTCTTCAATAAAATAGAGTGAAACCTTGAGTTTTCACTAAATGCTTGCTGAACCCACAATTCTCTTTACAAATTCAAATTCAAATTCAATACTTCTATCAAATGATTTATCACTTTATTATCTTTTTCCATATTGCAGATTAAATCTAGGACCTATCACAGGCAAGGAAAACACTACCACTTAGCTGTGTCTCCAGTTTTTAACCTGGAGCCCAAACAAACTTTGAACTCCTGATTCTCATTATCTTTAACAAATCTTCTGATTACTTCTGATTACAAGTATCTCCATGCCAGCTTTTCATAAGTATTTGTAATTTTTCTCCTTTAACTTCTCCTGAGTTGAAAACTTGCATACTTATTTGTCTTAGGATTTTCATTGCTGTGAAGAGACACCATAGGCAAGGCAACTGTTATAAAGGAAAACATTTAATTGGGTCTGGCTTACAGTTTCAGAGGTACAGTCCATTATTATCAGGGCAGGAAGTATGACAGTGTCCAGGCAGCTACTGTACTGGAGATCTACATCTTAATCCAAAGGAAACTAGGATCAGACTGACATCCTCAGGTAGCTATGAGGAAGCTCTATTTGCCCATCACTACAATAATACACTTCTTTTGACAAGACCACACCTACTCCAATAAAGCCATTGTTGCACTCCCTGCACCAAGCATATTCAAACCACTATATTATCCATCTAATAATATTTAGTAGCATTGAAGATATTTTATTCTAATTCCTAAAATGTTATTTTATTTTTATAACTTTCACAGAGAGCAACCATCCATTATTAGATTAAACCCATCTCAGATAATTTGATTAAAAAGTCACTGTCGTTTTAAACTGAAATATTGGCTTACCTAAGTTAAAGAGCCCTTTAGGTAATTAGAAGGGTTGAAGAAGTTGGGATTTGTAAAAACAAAGCAAAGCTTTGGTTTTTCTTTTTGGGTAGAGGACCTGTTGGCTACCTTCAGTTTATGGCTTGTTGACAGCAGCTCTCTTTGCTGTTTATAACATAGCCAAGGAAAAATACAGTACTACTTCTTCTCAATTATCACAGACAAAAGCTTGCTCCTTGGCCTAGCCTAGATATTACCCCCAGGTCTGTGCAACAGCAATAAGCCAGAGGTTAAATAGTTTGGGAAGGAACACTTGGAAACTCTGCATTTGATTGAGTATATTATCCTTCCACATATAAATCAGAGGAGCTCCACAAAAGGAAGAATTTGTATGTCCTTTCACTTGGGTCCTTAGTAGGTAAAGACATATAGAGAGGATTAGGAATTATATACTTAGTTCTAATGTGAAATTTACATGTTTGTAACATAGAGAAAGCATAGCTAGATGTCACTGCTTTCTTTATTATGAGAAAGACGTGGGAGGATTAAAAATTTGTTTGCCCTTATTCCATAACATTCCCTAAGTTTTCAATATAGGAGTTGGTTTGTAGATGTACTGATTGGATTTAGGGCTCAACAACTCTGCACTTTTGTTGGCTTGTAGTTTTCTTTAGTGGTTGCTATATGTTGCAAAGTTTTCTTGATGAGGGGAGAGAAATATATTTATTTGTAGGTATAAAGACAAAATGTTTACATTATTTTTAGAGATTATGCTGGTTTAGTAAATTAATGGTTGTAGCTTCTCTAATATCCATTACCTCACTAGCACTGATTGGTTTGCTGGCTTTCTAGTACCAGTCATGGTCTCCTTCCTGTTAATCTTAGTCAAATTAAAGAGTTGTTGACTGCTACCAAGGTGGATTTGTCACTACTGCACCCTTAGAGGTCTTAGGCCAGGATAGTCACTATTGTGCTTCATTAATAACATAATTGAGTAGAACTGTTAGCTGCTTCCTTGCTTTGGAAACTTGCATGGGACATTCTTCCTTCTTTACCATGAAAGGTAATCCTCAGAGAGAAGGCATCCAAGTCTTTTTCAGATCACAGACCTCCAGGACATGTTTCTGAAGTTCATGCTGACTTTAGCAATCAAGACTTGCCTTCTACCTCTAGTGAGCAACCCTTGACTGTAATAATACCTATAAGTTTTGAAAATCCCCTGTCCAACAATTCAAAAGAGGACACCTTGCATCTTGTATTGGGGTATTTATTAGATGGTCTTTAACTCCTGGAGGAGACATTGCCAGCCCAAATGAGAAAAAAATCATTTAAATTATATAATGTATATTAATACACTGAATTACATGTAGTATAAGATTTAGAGATATAGTTAACATATATACCTTATGACTGTTTCAGATATCTGTATTGTTTCCATATCCTCCTTTTTTTATTAGACATTTTCTTTATTTACATGTAAATTTCTCCATTCCCAGTTTCCCCTCCAAAAAAC